>NW_009595125.1:54702-81263 GCF_000690535.1 Cariama cristata
TAGATTGTGTGTCTGTCTGTGTGTTTATGCACTTGCGTGCAATTTAAGATGTAAAATAATAATCTCAGAGAAAGTCCTGATTGAATGAACTTGACTTGGTCCATTTTAAAATTTAAGCATTTATTAAAAGGCACTTTACCCAATAAGATTTCAACCAGGAGCCTTTTCTTCAACCCTGAAAGGACTTAATATCAGCATTGTACGTATGTCATGTGAGAGATTCAAAGAAAACGTTATGTGATGAATAACATAAGATATTCATAGTTGAGCTATGGGTAAAAAACAATGAACTTTACTTGTGATTTTGTTCTTTTTTAATCACTTCCTGGGCAAATGAATTTGCTCATAGATCCTTAAATCAAACATTGCTGTCTGTCTTATCCTGTGGTACAGCAAGGACAAGAAATAGCTTTTTAACAAAGCTCTGCTTCCTCTCTTTGAGCTGTTCAAATGAAATACAGTCGCTACAAAGAAAAAATACGTATATACTTATTTTAGCTTTGCCACTTGCAAGTTTAATTCTGTGATAGACTGGTATGTTCTTCTTGCTAAACAATTTGCTTTGTATTCCCAAACCACAGACCCATTTTCAAGGAGAAAAAGCTGAGATGATTTTAAACTTAGTTTGGACAATGGTCTAATTCTACTTTTATATTAGAAAACTGAACAGGGCCAGGGCTTTTATCCTCCCTAAGACTACAACAGCAGTGTCAAGCAAATTTAGTCCAGGAGTTACTATGAACAAGGCACCATTCCCAAAAGGTGCCTGGTGTCAGCCACCCTACTTGGCAAGCTAAAGACTGACAAATATGTAAATTGGCCTTAGGACCAAAGAAAAGGCCATGGCACTGCCTAGTACATCAGTATAGATGTACCCTGAAAGAAACTGAGTTCTTTAAATCTCATAGCATGTGAGCAGTTTTCCAACAGCAGTCTCACGAGGACAGCAGCTCAATGTAGCATCACTTCCCAGCATCTATAGATTATGCTGATTTTTATACCCAAAGACTGACATGGCATTTTATTGCTGTATCCTAGCGCTACTACTTCATGACCAATTAGTCTCCTACTGCAATATCATCCCTTTTTTTAATAGATAAAATTTTTCATTAAATAAAGGGTCCTACCATACAATTTTGGCCTATCTTCTGAATACTGGATTAACAGAGGCCAAGTTACTCAGTATCACATCAATAAAATATTTTATCCACAAAACTTTTAAAGAGTCAAGACAAATTTTAGCAAGCAATGTGAATCTCAAGAACAAGTGATTATCCAACAGTAATCTAAGTGAAGCTTAATTTGCTCCTTCATTTAAGGGAAAGTTTACAAACTGAGCTGTTTTAAATTACTTCGGAAATTTGGTCTCTGACCTATTTTCATTGCCTGAGACAAGAGAAATGCAAAAAGCAATAACTAAAATTGAAAAATTAAGCTGCTTTTTAAAATTCCTCTTTTTAACAATATAAAGCTTTATTTTTTAACAGCTAGGAATATCCTTTTTTCTTATGAAGAAGTATAATTATTTTTTTTTAATAAGAGATCACAATAAGAACTTGTGCTCTGAGTACTTCATTCACTGTGAAATAAGTACAAGTCTCTTTCAGCCTGCTAAAAGAGATTCTCTTTGCTTATCATATCCTATATAAAGAGATAAGAGATTATCTATGTTTCATATAAGATGAAAAATCATTTACCTTTTAAAACAAAAGCTACAATTTGAAGAAATTATTGACTACAGGAAACACAGTTGACTGTCACTGTGCTCCTTACCATGTGCAGCAAACCAGGCTCTGTGAGATTTTCTTTAAGGCTATTTCCTTTTTAAAATACGTATAAGACAGTGAGAAGCATATCTGTGACTAAATGAGCTGGTTTGCATTACAAATTGAAAAAATATGTAAGCCAGCATTTCATGCACAGATATAGCCCAGGAAATAAAATTGCTATATTGACCCATACTGTTTCCCTCCCATGGTGGGTGTGACGATGTGTTTGTCTGTCTCTCTGCTTCTTTTTTTTTTGCTGTATCGCCCAGATCCACTGAATTAGGCAGCTCTGCTGAAGGCAAACGTATTTTATCAGAATCTCACAGCCGCCTGCTCTCCTGCAATGCCTTCAGCCCTTGACACCAACATGAGGTTCAAGTTCTCGATCCTGGCTCTTCTTCTGGAAGGGATCATCATTGTTTTGTTTGGGATATTTGTGGAATACAACACCAATGATCACCCTCCAACTTTATACCCATGTAAGTGTTGCTCTCTAAGATTTATAGAAGTCAGAATTTCTTTAAACTAATCCTAAGCAAGGTTTCTGAATAACTTATGAGACTTACTAATATAGCTAGATAAGAAAGTCATGCTTTGGGGCAAACAAACTTTTTCTGAGGTATGAAAGCAGCGGGCTTCAAAGACAAGTTCAAGTTGAGCACATATAAAATTCTGAAAGTACCTAACAGCTGAGAAGTTAGCTGTTCTGGGAGAGAAGAGTCCTGAAAATAGTTCTAGTATTTGCATAGCAGGTTAAAACTTGGAGAAATATGAATTGCTTTGAACAATTCTAGCATTTTCCAGAGATGGATGGTAGTAGTTCTTGCCAGACCTTATATCCTGATTACTGTGTTAAATAATGAAAATGAGCAGAACATTTCATTACTATCATCCAGGTTTCAAAATGTTGCCTTATGAGAACACAGAAATTGGGCAGCATATTCATCATTGTTATGAAATATGTTTGCAGAAACTGGACTCCATGAAGGGCAATAGTTTTTCAAAGTAGTGGCTCAGTTGTAGACAGTAATGGTTCAGCCTGCAAAAGTTTCTGTCGATTTGTTGTTCTGCAAATGCTTGATGAAGTTCAAGGAGAAAGGTTTCGGCCTGAGAAGTAGCTGCTGACCTCTCCCACCCTCCTCCTCCTCACACAAGACCAGACTGTTGTAAATAAATAGGAAAATAAGTCTGCAGAGGAGCAGCCTTTATCTTGTTAGCAGTATTGAAGGTTTGTTGTTAGTTTTCTTGGCTCTGATGTCTTAACGACTTGTAACCCTGACTGCAATCCTCTTAATGATGATCATAATGGTACACAACTCCTTGCCTGTATGTAGTACCCATGTAATTTTGAATGTATCCCTCTTTTTGTCTCAGTCCACTGGCCTTTCAGTGACTGTTACAGGGGAACATGATCCCAGGGTCAGTTCACTCCCTAGTAGCCTTGTGTTGTGTATCCTCACACAGAGCATTGTCCAGCTGAGAGAACAGCAAATGCACAGCATTATTGAGCTCCAGATGGGAGTCAGCTGATGAACATTAGGGGCTAATTACTCACATTTGGGTTAACTCTACTGAGACACAGCAGTATCCCCCAGAGATAGTAACTTAGGCTGTGTCAGAGCCCATTCTCTTTCTGAGACACAGCTTGGCCATGTCCATGGTACAGAACTATCCCAGTTCCCAAATTAGGTGGTCTTATCTAGACAGTATTTTGAGAAGTACCCTTGGTCCACTGTCACCCAGGAGGTGATAGTTGACCTAGGCAAAAAATATGCCAGAAACCATATTAATGATTTGACAGCAGAGATAATTCTACTTTGGCACTGTTATTTTATTAACATAGCTATTGCCTAAAACACCTGTCAACCTATCTTTTCTCTGACTCTACCCCTAAACAACACAACAACAACAGATACTGCCACAGAACAATAGTGTTTTGGGCATCTTTGTATAATTTAGTAAGCCAGAAGGATGCTACCTAGAACATGGGTCTCTCAGACTCAGATTAAGGTCTGTTTGCCCCTCAAGAACAGAGAAAATTACTTTTTCCAGTCTGAATATCATATCTGCTGGCTCTGGCACTAAGTTGACCTGCATGGTGTCCTGATGGTGGCATCAGGTATAGGGTTGGACTTGATGATCTTTGAGGTCTCTTCCAACCATAATGATTCTACAATTCTATGATTCTGTGATTCTATTGAAGTCCTCCTTACCAAGGAAAATGAAGAAAAGTGCATGGGATCCTCATACTTACACCAGTAATGTGATCAGTGGCCCCTTACAGTATCGTGGTGCATTTCTCAGTAAACCTCAAGTCTTCCGGATGGCGATTGCCTGTGCCACACGCATCACCATGGGTACTGTGTTCCCTGAGGAGTTCCTGGGATAGACTGTTCTCACACTTAACAAAACCCTCTCCAAGCACTTATGGGGAGCCTTGTTTTTTAATTTAGTATCTCCATTTTAAAAAGGCATCAGAGAGAGGGCAGGAGCCTCATCAACATCACAGAGAAAAGGATTCTTCTCACCATATGCTAACACTACAATATAGGCATTTAAATGTAATCTATCCAGTTAGGGATCACCTATAGTTATTTCTTCCTTAATACCAGTGTATAAAATATGTGGGAGAAGTTGCCTGCTGTCTCCCGTGCCTTCCTGCGCAGGCATCGTATGACTTTGTTACACCTGCACACTGTCCCCCAGTTGCCCACACTACTGAACCGCGAGCAAGCTTCTGGCATGGTTTTGGCTTATGCAAACCAGCACCTTGACCTCCTCCTAGGTATGGCTTTAGGCATAGCATAGATAAGAGACTACCCTAAAGAAGGAGTACAGGTGGGATTAGTGTTTTGGGAGAGAAGACGATGTAGCTGTATAGATGTGAGTCAGCTTATGCCATTTGCCTTTTGGCCAGGCTGTTCAGTTTACCATTAGAGACATGAACTAAGCAAACACCATAGATGTAAAGTTGGACTTTTAGATGCTGACCTAAGAACCGATCGATCTCATTCATAATAAAGAAGAGTAATAAAAGCAGGATTTCCTAACACCTGTGTTTTCAATTTTGGGTCATCTTCCCCTCAAACTTCCCTGGCTACAAAGCGCACAGAAGAGGACCTGGCAGAAAGTTAATGCTATGGTTGTATAGATGTATTAGGACATATCCTGAGCCAGGACTTCCCCTGAGTTCTCAAAATGATGGGTTCAAACTGCTTCCCATGCTATCCCCAGGGATGTTAACCCATCTGTACCTCTTAGATTTAGTTGTTTCATCCAGGGGTCAATTTATATTCTCAGAATGGCAGTGCAGGACCTGCTTTTATATGCCTTAAATACCTCAGCATGATTCATCCAAGCTGCTTCACTATTTTTGGCCTGAAGAAAGATGAAAACAATAATTGAGGGACACCATGGTTTTGCACTCAGGTAAGGGGGGGCTGAGTTGAGACCATTCCCAAAGCATAGTTTTGCATTATATCTATTTCTGGTGGATGCAAGTACAGGCATGGTGAATTGGATGGACAACTTCAGGTGTGCTGTGCCATCAGAATGGGAGGACAAGGATGTGTGATAGTTTTCGCAAGCACTCCTGGAGACTTTCTTTAGTACTGGTATCCTGTATGTAATCTCCTGTGACTGGTCCATGACTCATGGCGTAGGAAAACTTATGCCCCCGTCTTGTTCAGGGTTCTATGGTTTACTCCTATAGGCAGAGCAGAATCACAGTTTTAGTATAAACCTAGATGCCACAAGCATCTTTGCGTTGAGACTGACCACCATGAAGAGACCTTGCCGTGGAATTAGTATGTTGGTCTTGGCCAGCCTTGCAGAATTATGTGCAGTGGTTTTGTTTAGGATCTGCTGGAGTGTTTTTCCCAATCTTTATTTTACTGTCTCACAGAATAGAAGTACTATGTTTTGTTAAACCCAACTAGTTACTGAAACAGTTTATTTCAATCACGCTGTTTTCTCCATCATTTAAAATCATTCCAGATCTACTCTTCTTTAAAAGGATGCATTAGAGGTAGTTAAAGCACAAGGTATAGGCCAGACTAGTTGAAATTTGTCCTCAACATCCATGAACTAACCTAGTTTCAACCAGGACTTTTAATCTTTTCTGTAAACAAGTCCAGACAGCTTTAAAACATTTATATGAATCCTGGCTAGCCCTCAGGAGGACGCAGGATTACATGTCAGCCAGCTGCTTGTTTCAAACGGAATTGCTTCTAATCTTCAGGGCTAGGGTAAGTTTTCTAAAAACACCTTTCAAAAGAGACCTGAGCATGCAGAGGCTCTGTTGATGGGCATGGAGAATTAAACTCCTCAGTCATAAAAGTGCTTTTGAAATCTGGTTTTTTTCTCACATGTAGAGTCAGGTTTTAGCCAAACCAAGACAGCAGTGAAGCATCTTTTACTAATCTAGACATTATTTACTGATATATTGTACACATGAATGGGATTGTTTTGATGAGAACAATTAACTTGCTTTGTTTGCAATGATTCAACCAAGAGAACGCAAACAACAGCAAGTAATATGCTGAATGCTAACAAACCATAACATCCTCTGGGAGACTGGAAAAAATTTTCTTACTCGGAACTGACTACCTTGAATGGGCAAAACTAAAACTTCATTGGAATAAAATCCGTGGTATAGGCTGATTAACTAATACAAAAAGCAGAAGTAGGTAATTTTCAAATGTACCCCTCATTTTGTGCAGGAAACTCAAGTGTGATATAAACTGAAAACTGCTGAAGTCGTATATCACTTTAACTTGTCATGCTAAGATTTTATTAACTACATTTCCATTTTCTTCTGCTAAAGTCAAACAAAAAGGCTACTTTTGTAGATGTTGCTGTGCAGCTTTTATGGATTTGCCCTCTAGTTCTGCATTTTTTTGGTAGCATTAACAAGCTTTTAACAAAGTAGCTTTACAAGAATCAGACAAATAACCCATGCCACTTCTCAAATGTGAAGGTGCTGATCCCACAGGTTACTAGGTGAATGGTCACCCATAGAAAATTACTTTCAAAAGAGGAGAAAATGATCTTGTACTTTAATATCCTTCTCCTAAACATCCTCCACTGAGTCCCTTTGACACAGCAATATGTGCAACTTAAGCTGTGTTTTGGGCTCTGCATCCACTAAGATACTACAGACTTTGCTGCTGGTAGGTTCAGGAAGGTTGTATTAGCATGCTCTGTATTGTCCCTAGAGGTTTCTTTTTCATCTCTTGCCAGGTCCTCTAAAACAAGAGAATATGTTGAGCTCTAAGCAAGACAGTTGTTTTCACACAGCATTGCAATACAAAATATGCAAGTATATCAAAAAGAGAAGCTCAAATGGGGAAGTAAATTTGATTGTGTATCTTTTAAAGTAAGTAGTAAGCACAACACCAGAGTTTGGATAGCAGTTCTGGAAATTGAGCAACGTGGAGGAAAATGGGAAGCTTCCAAAGGACTGCAGAGGCCTCAAAAATCTCATCACTGGCTGTTGTTAAATTCAGGAAATAAATGTAAAAATGTCCAACCTGAAGAGGAAGCAAAAAGTTTGGGGATATCTGCAAACCACCTGCATTTCTATGCTGTTTCTTAGATGCATGTAGCCCAATGCAAAGGATCTTACTACATGCATGTATGTATTTCAGTGTTAGGTCAGGGCTGGAATATGACAGTGCAAATATTATAGAGTTTATTAGGAGTCTGCGGTAACTTTTTATACTTCTGGGCCCTCTTTTGGCTAAACATGGTAATGCTATAGCAAAACTATAGGAATGTCGAAAGTACATAACTGGGAATCGTAACTCAAGCCAAATATTATACTAACCAGGTCAATGTCTCAAGTTTTTCCCACATATTTGCATGTAAGAGACAATGAAATAGAAATGAAAAGAAATAGTTTCTCTATACTGAGGTTCTTACTAACAAAAAAAAACACAGAGAAAAAGCTTTAATTATGGGACTTAAACCTGTTTAGTGTAGAGTCCATTAAATCATATAAAAGACTTCAGACTAACAAAATATTTTAAAATATAATATATCGATGTTGTGGTGATAAACTCAGTTTGTATTAAAAAGCCTAAAAAAGGAAATTAAAAAAAATATTAAAAAGGTAGAAAAATAACTAGCCATATTTTAACAAAATTCATATTTGAAAAAAAAAAAAAAAAGCATATTTGAAGGAGGGCTAAGTATATGCTGGTAAGCAATATTAATTTACTAGTTTAAACATTACCTTAAATGCTGCCTTCTTTTACTCAGGTAAAGAAATCAATCTCTTGTACAGTAACTTTTAGGGAACACAAGCATACCTTTGCACTGGGCCAACTGGCACTCTACCAAACAAATCCCATGTACAATTTTGGAATTAGCCAGAACATTCTGGATGTGACAACCTTTATTTAAGGGGGAAGAGAACTTTTCTGTAAGGTCATGAAGCTGTGATGTTCCAGGTAGCTTCACACGCAGAGAACAGTTGCAGACACATTCAATTTGCTAGCAGAGAGATCTAGTGATCTTCCCATAATAATATAGCAAAGAATAAAATCAATAATTGGGTCTTGTGTTTTCCAGACACTCGATCTTCAACTAGTAGACTGGTCTTAAAGTGGGGAAGAATGGATCACATTGTTGACATGAATTTGGAACTTTTTTCTATTAAATCCTCATTTGTCCCTAACCTTCCTCCCTTTGTAGTCACTCTTTACAGTCACTACACAGACATGTTTTCCCTTCAGACTTTCAGGATGTCCATGTGATGATATTTGTTGGATTTGGTTTCCTGATGACCTTTCTGAAGAAATATAGATTCAGCAGTGTTGGTATCAACATGCTCATTGCTGCCTTCGGTCTCCAGTGGGGAACCCTGATGCAAGGATTTTGGCACATGGAAGGAGGGAAAATTCATGTTGACATCAAAAGGTATATGTGAATTTACCAAAACTGACACTTCTATCAGCTAAGATGTCAGGAGAAGCCATAAACTACAAAATATGTGGGATCAAACTTCTAAGTTCACTGAAATTTGATTGAGCCTTATTGTCCACCCATCAACGTTCATCTGCCCGTCACTTCTCAAGGGGCAACACCTGGTGCACTGGGCCAAGAGAACCAAAGGGTGGGATGAAATTTGAGGTGCTACATTACATGTGGCACATAGGTCATGTAGAAAGACTGCTTTGAATCTCTGGAGCTGTGGAACCTGGGGTTTGCAGCACCTCCTGCACCCAGCAGGCATGAAAAGATCTGTCCTTCCATGACACATGGGGTCACAGAAGAAAGGATGGAAAAATGTGTCTTTCCACTCATGAGGTTTTCTCCTGCTTCTCAAGGAATGATTTGCACGAGCACCGTCCTGCAGTAGATTCTGGAACCCAATCATAGAATAAGAGACCTCATGAGGAACGTCTCTAGATAATTTTAATCCCCCTCCCACTTATCTATCCTGCTTCTACCAAGGTCTCAGGGTGTTTTCCACATCTGCAGTTCTGTTTTTTTAAAACAACTTGTAAACAATTTTGGAAGGAACAGCATTTAAACATTACTGAGGGACAAGCAGAAATAATATAAGTAGTTCCTTAATGTTTACAGACAGGCATTTGTAGAGGGACCCATAAGTTACTGCCCCTTTGTGTTGCAAGTTTTTTGACCCATTTGTGTTTTTATTTATCTTTGCCGTTTTCCATAACCTGTTAACACAGGTCCTTCCTGACAGCTACTGCAAACATGATGCACAGTGATAGAAAGGCATGCAAGGCTTTTGAAATGAGATAAACCATCCGACCAAAGCTAAGAGCTCCCTGTAATCTTTGGAGTTCAAGTGACAGAGCTGGAAATATCCCTGCACATCTGCAATACACATCTTATCTGACTTTTCACTATAATTTCAACCAGTTAAGCACTTATATGGTATAAGCAGAAGGTAATCTTCCCACACTTTTTCCCCAGTAGCTAGTAAGATCCCCACAAAATTCATCCGGAAAGTTTTGATTTAATTTTCATCCGCAAAGATGATTTTGATAGTTTTATATCTGAAGAGCTAAAGTTCTATCATTTTAATGATATGCCAAGTTTGATATTACAGTCTTATTTCAGGTCTCTTTAAACTGACTCTCTTTTTTCTTGTGTTTTTGTTTTGCTTTGTTTTGTTCTTATTTGTTCTCATAACTTCAGCATGATAAATGCAGACTTCAGTACAGCAACTGCTTTGATTTCATTTGGAGCAGTCCTGGGGAAAACAAGTCCTGTTCAGATGCTGATCTTGACAATTCTGGAGATCACAATCTTTGCGTGCAACGAACATCTAGTTACAGGAGTATTTCAGGTACAACTGTAGCTGTAATTGTTTTCTGCCTGTAACAAATGTTTTCACTTTGTAATACTTCCAGTTCATATATTCTAGGTTCTAGTTTCTACCATAGAAAATAAACCATTAAAGTCATCCAGATTTCTTCATCAAATCCTCATCTTTCTGCTGTATAAAATCTGTGGCATTATTTTGGGTCCCTATTACAGGCCACAGATGTTGGAGCCTCAATGACCATCCATGCTTTTGGAGCTTATTTTGGTTTGGCTGTAACCCTAGTCTTGTATCGTCCTGGTTTGAAAAACAAACATGAAAATGAAGAATCTACCTATGATTCAGACATATTTGCCATGATTGGTAAGTGAAGTAATAGCGAGTGCTGATCAGTTGTTCATCCCTCTTTCATCCCTATTTTTTAAGGGTTGCCTGTTATTATTCTGCATCTATTTTTCTTAAGTATGCTCCTAGAGGCATATTCTTTTTTGTCTGATGCACGCACAATGTTTTCAGTGACACACATATTTTTACAGTTTCTCCTTGGTTAAAAAACAGAAAGATCAAATTAAAGATGCATTTTCCCTGTGCATTAGTGGTGGCTCCCTTTTTGTTAAATCTTCTGTTGTAAGTAGCATTTCCATAGAAATTACCCATAATTAAAAGTATTGAAATGTGCCTGTCCCACTAATGAATGTTAGAAACCATACATCTATCTGTCCATGAGATCTATTCATAGATCAATTTACTAGCTAAAACTATCAGCTATATTAATAGATGATAGAGGATTTGCATGTGAACTGTCTTACTAATGCATCCTATTCTGGTATGGTTTCCACAGTGGTGGTGAGCTCTGGCAGCAAGTGAGGCATGACAAGGGGTCACAATGTGTTAGGGTCTTGCAGTAAGATTTGACAGAGACCATGTGTCAAAATCCCAGCTGCCAGTGTTAAAAGCTTCTGCATAATCTATTATTTCTTCCAGCATTTTGGCTATTTCATGCTTCTTATTGATCATCTTCCTCATTTCTCGTAGCTAGTTCGGTTGTGTTGGATCTTTCACATTGAAATACTCCTTGTGACTGAACAGTCTTTGTTTCATTTTGACTTATATTCATGCAGGTACCCTGTTCCTTTGGCTTTTTTGGCCCAGTTTTAACTCTGCCATTGCATCTGGAACAATTTGGCAGATTAAAGCCATTGTCAACACTTACTATTCTTTGGCTGCATGTACTGTCGTAACATTTGCTCTCTCCAGCCTGGTGGATCAAAGAGGCAAATTCAGTATGGTAAGAATGACATCGCAACTTCTGTTAAATTGAGTCACTCCTCTATAACAAAGATGATTAGGCAGATACCCAATGTCTGTGAGCTATCTGGAACCTTTGCTCATACTGTGGGCCAAATTAGAGCAACTATACTTCTAAAAGCTATAATGTAAGACAGGGCCCTGAGGCAACCCACTCTGCTTTAGGTATGTGGCGATTCCTCAGTGGGATCGCTGTATCTGGAGAGTGAAAAGTTCTTAGACGCTATAGTCATGGTCCTGCTCCTTGTTCTTTCTTGTACACAGAACCTGCTGGACCATAGAGACATTAGTCCAAAGTTCAGGTGGACTTTTGTGGTTTATTCCAAAGAAGATCCTATGTGAGTTGCCATTTTGCAATAGCCAAAATAGATCTGTCAAGATAACAACTTGTTCCCTGGTAATCTCACAGTGCAGCTGCACAACAGGCAAAGCCAAACCAGGTTGGGGCTGTCAGGCTGCCAACCTTTCATCACCTTGCCTTAAAATCCAGTCCTGTTTTCATGCACTTCTTTCCAGTAGTTGCACTGTTTATCTAAGCCCAGCACGAGCAGACACAGCTCAATGAGGTTGCAGAATTTGTTGCTGTTGTAGGAGGCAGTTCTCACTGGCTCAGCCTGGCTTCTCCAGAGGTCAGTGATGAGTTTTAGTGACTTTGCAAACGTTGGACTTCATTAAGCTGACCCTAGTTAAACTGGCTTAGAGCAGCTTTGAACAAATACCCTGAACATGTAACAGGGAACCTTGTTGTAAATTCCTACTCATTCTTCATCGGAAAAATCCTACCTGCAGAAAAGGAAAATTTATGTATGCAAAAAAGCCTTCAAAGTCACTTAGCCCCAAAACAAGCCTCTGTTCCACATATATCATCTCCACCTCTGTATATTCTTTGCAGGTTCTCATTCAAAATGCCACCCTGGCAGGAGGAGTAGCAGTGGGTACCTGTGCTGACATGTCAATCCACCCTTTCGCTGCCATGTGCATCGGGAGCATCGCTGGAATCATCTCTGTCCTTGGGTTCCACTTCCTGACTGTAACTATTGAGGACCCACCTCTGTTCTCACTTACTTATTGCTTCATTGGCTTTACAGGACCTCCTTTGGTTTGCCAGAAAGGGAGTTTAGAAACTGGCTGATATAGTATAGAGAGTAAGCTCTAAAGAATGGTTATTTTTAAATCCATGTGATTTAAATATACGCTTATGAACTGACTTCAGTCCATCACCTAACTAAAAACACAGAAGGATCACGAAGATATTAGAGTTCATTAAAGTTGGGATTTCTGTTCAAGGAACTGCCAGAATTTTGCTCCAAGCCCATATTTCAGTGAAATAGACTAACTACATTTCAGTCTTTCAAAATTTCTGGATAGATTTGTAATCAAAAATACTGTTTAAGTATAAAATACATTTGTTTC
The DNA here is from genome assembly GCF_000690535.1 of Cariama cristata. Taxonomy (NCBI): domain Eukaryota; kingdom Metazoa; phylum Chordata; class Aves; order Cariamiformes; family Cariamidae; genus Cariama; species Cariama cristata. Next base: position 67,492 of record NW_009595125.1, read on the forward strand.
ATGTGCTAAATGTGGAAAAAAACCATTCTGACTAAAACTTTAAACTGGTATTTGCTGATGGAGAAACATTTGGAAGAAAATAGTTGAGCAGTAGACAGAACAAGCGTGTATGTGTTACTTAGCCACCTCTTTGAACCTTTGCTGCAGTGGCTGAAAAGATTAGGAGTACCAGTGGACTGTCATGTGTTTTGTACCATTATATTTAAGATGGTAGCTTGGACATTTGTACCATTATATGTACATACTTGTTTTTCTCTGCATATAAGCAATTTCACAGTGAAGGGAAAGATAGCAGGTTTTATAGCTAAACTTTGTATACATGAAATAAGTTAAATTGTTCCTTGTACTTCTGCACTACCTTCTTTTGCATATCATTCTAGAGATAATGTAAGACTATAAACTCATTATAAACTTCGTATTTCCCCTCATTTCAGCCTTTTTTGGCATCCAAGCTGAACATTCAAGACACTTGTGGTGTTCATAATTTACATGGTTTACCTGGAATACTGGGAGGTATTGCTGGCATCATTGTAACTGCGATAAAAGAGGAAATTAGGTGAGCTATAGAGAGAAGACAGAAAGGAGTTTATTGATTTTTTTAACGTCTATCCTAATTTTCCACCTTCCTTGGATCTAATTATGATTTTTTTTCAGAAAATGCATTTTTGATTTGATGTCAGACATCGTATTCTGGTTTAAACAGGACTCTTCTTGATATCCTGCCTTTAACACACTGTTTGTATGTCAAGCTTCTTCCAAATTAAAAGCTCAAGTAAAAATAAATAAATTAAAACCATCATAAAAAACAACATACAGAACAATTCAAACATAGAAGAATCTTTATTATGATTCTACAATTACACTGCTGGTAACTGTAAGATTTCCAATAAAATTGGCAAAATGGGCTATTTCCAGTATCTTAAAAGACTCAAAGAAGATGAAATGCTGATCTTTTTGACAAAGCAGAGCATTCTCTAAAAGCTTACAAAGTTCTAATAACCTTTTCAAACAATTTGTTTCCATCTGTAGTCTAAAACAAAACCAAAATAAAATCATAATGATTTCTGTCTTGTGCACGGCAATGGCAGGTATTTTCCTATGAGCCATCTTGTCCTGCAGACAGCAAGTGCAATGTTGTAAGATCAATTACCTCTCTCAAAGTGTAACAATTTTTTGATTGTCAATGGTTTGCCTTTCTGTCCTTTTCAGGGAAGATGTTCACTTTACTCCTGGCATGCAGGCTGCTGCCCTGGGCAGTACAATTGGAATTGCACTGGTGGGTGGAGCATTGACAGGTCAGTATGATGCATATAGCAACCAAAATATGTGTGAATATAGAGGTTTGCCCATGGAGAACTTCAATATATCAACAATTTTACATGAATAATACAAAATAGAAAAATGGAAATAATACATGATGGCCAATTGGCAGAAACTTAAATATGGAAAAGCAGTTTTCCAATAACTTTGTCTTCAAATGAAGCCCAGATATCTTACTGAATACATGCTTCAAAGATACTGGGTTGTATACATAGGAATAGTGAGATGTTGTTCTGGATGGAATTCTTCTCTAGATTCAGAGACTTAAAATTCTGAACAGAAACCAGTTTGAGATTAAGACATATTCATTTAGGTGTCACATGTTTCCATGTGATTGTGGATACTTTCCAAACAAAAATTCAGGCTGAAATAGAAAATTCCAGGTTGAAATCTGGGAAAGGTTTGAGCAATAGAAAACAAGCTTTTATTCATGTCAACATGAAGAAACCTGCATCACCTCTCATAATGAGTGACTTGATATCCAAAGATGGTTGGGCATTTCTATAGATTAGGAAATGAGTCAGAAAACTTAGATGACTCCCCAGGGCACATCTGAGGAACATTTATTTGGGCATTTTGTCCATTTTTTAACCTCTGACGCTGTTTTTCCTGCAGGTGGTATTCTAAAGCTGCCCTTCTTGGGGCAAGCATCTGATCAGAACTGCTTTGATGACTCTGTTTATTGGGAGGTAAGATACAACCTCTCTTTATTTTCATTATGTTGAAAGATGTACAGCACACTGCAGTCCTGCTCTCCTGGGGTTTGTGGTTTGGACTCATGAGTCAGCTTTCAAAAATGTTGCTCTGCCTCAGGCTGTGAATTTATCAAGGCCTCCTTCAGGGTCTTTTTTGGACTTGCTAGCTGGTCATGCCATTTATATTGGACTAACCTTGAACAAAAAGCAGAAATAGAGCCAACAAATTGAGATATCAGTGGAGCTCTTTATCTCTCTTTTAAGTGCTCACTGAGTCAAGTATCCTCTTCCTTCTTGTAGTTTAGACACACATTTTTGCCTAAATGGTGCTGCTTTTCTAGTGTCATCTAGAATTTCATACAGAATGAAATTTAGAGCACAAAGATTTCAGTCTTTGTAGGGTGGGTGAGTCTCCCTTAGGCTGAGCAGAAGCTCTTCTGCTTCCTGGTTCCATGCTTCCTGCTTCCATGATCTGACCACTGAGGTTATCAGAAGAAGATGGGCCTCTTGTTTATGGCACTATTGTTTTATGCATGAAGACACAAACAATGGGGCTGAGAAACAAGTAAGTCTGAAATAGCCCTGCTAGGATCCCTTTAAGCTCAACAAAGAGATGGTTCTAGATTGCAATTCATTTCAATCCTTCTAGATCTGTTAGGTTACATGAATTAAAACCTTGAAAGTCTCTATATTCCCCACTGATAATGAAAGACCTTTCATTGCCTACCTCAAATATAGAGCTCTATATCGCAGAGACCTAGATTTGGTCAGTTGAGTCCCACATACATCTCGGAGCTGGATGCCTACAATCAAGTGCAGAGCAGAAACTCAGACAAACCTTTCCTCTTGGCTAACCTAAGAAAGTCTGTACTGTTTGTAGGCTTTCTGCATCTCACGTCATTAGAAACTATTGACAGATTCTTAATTTAGGCAATCTGAATTTTATCCTTTATGCCATGAAAAAATCAAAAAGGCAAGACAAGAAGAAATACATGATAACACAGTATACAATCCTTGTAAACAAAGTGTGGTGAACCCAAGAGGAGATTTTATTAGTTTTTTTAATGAATTAAACTTCAGTATGAACCAATCAGAAAATTTTGCTTTTGTGAGAGAAAGTTTGCAATCTAAGGGGAATTTTTGAGCCAAAAGATCAGCTGTAGCAATGACAATCAGAAAAAACAACTTTTAGTGACAGTTCTGCAAGTCATTCACTCGTTGACCTTGGGAAAGTCAAAGCACTGGTTTTCAGCAAGACCGGAAATAGGTCGTCATATGTAAATGATGAAAGATGTCAGGAAAAAGGAAGTTTTAAAGTGTTGCTGAAGAATTCACAGCCTGTGTTGACCAGTGATAATAATATAACCCTGCTCAATTGAAGGTCCTGCAGTATCAGTAGAACTGCTCAGAAATATTCTATTCTGAGTGAGCTTTATCAGGTAATGAGAAGGGACATTGATATTTGGTATACAACATTGTTTATATTTCATTAGAGATGGTCATCTTTGAAAATCTTAGATATTAATTTTACACCCTTGTAGCTAACATCGGTGTTAAGGAATTCTTCTACTAAGAAAATTGTCAATTTATTCCTCAGAATTTAGAACTGGTGGTTCATGTCAAGCTGGGTCAATGTTAATAAACAGACACATAACATACAACAGAATATATATACAAACAGAATTATATTCTCAGTACTCTTTAGTCTCCTTTTATGGCAAAAGGAAGTCTATATCTCATCAACTGAACTCTTCTCTGATATTCATGGCAGGTTCCGGAAGAGGAGAAAACACATGAAATTCACTCCAACAACTATGATGAGCACAGGAGGTTTGAAGCCACCATGTAGAAAAATAATTAATCTGTAATATTTGTCCTAATGATGCTCTTTTCAGTTTCTAATGCTAAAAAAACAACATCTGAGTATTGTCCTAACCACACTAGGTTTTCAAGAAGGGGTTATAGTTAGCTATATTTTTCTAATGTAAAACAAGCTTTATTTTACAATGCATAGTCATTATGCCAAGCTCAGGTGAATTAATTAGATCCTTCCAATATATTTGTTCATCAGAAGAACCCAGTACAAACTGCTCTACAAAATTAACTGTATTTTACCTTTTGCCATCACTGAGTCTATATAGCCATTTAAACAACCTTTGTGTTTCAAGCCTGTTACAGGATACCATATTTAACTGCAAGATTTCTGAGTTACAGCCACATCCTTCAACTGCATAGGGGTAATCAACAAGAAATGGACTGATGTTGTTTATTTGGATTCTAACAAGCTTTTCACCAGAGCACCCCAGATTAACTTTTTAAGAGAGTGTGTTTTGCTATTTTTGGATGGGGAGGAAAATGTGCTGTATTTTGAAGACTGGTTATGACAGCAAACACAATGTTGAGATCATTTCCATGGCAAAGCACAGAACATAGTGAATCATGAGGTATACTAAGTGGTAATATTAGTATCAAGATTGTTTGTTAATATCTTTATTGAAAGGGAGAACAAACTTAAATGGTGAAAAAGTTCATTATTGGCATAGATTTATTTAGACTGTTTCAAGGACAGAATAAGGGAACTGAGTTGGAGCTATGAAAAACAGGTAATGATATAATATGTCTTATTACGTCCAACAGTAATAAATGGATAGTAGCACTGTTAATGTCAATAGATATAAAATGAACTAAACGCTAGCTCCAAGAAAAAGCATAACTTGGTAGGAAATGATCAGAAAGCAACTATGTTCAACCTACAGAAGATTCAGTGGAGAACCTCTGTGTGGTGAGTCACTACCTCTGAAGTCACTGCCTCCTAAAACAAAAGAAAGTAGAAAGGAGAAAACTGAAGCTCAATTAAGGTAAATTAACTCCACTTGAGAAGTGATGATAATGGCTGATCAATTAAGAGAGACTAAAATTGAGGTATCTGAAGAAATTCTACGAGATGACAGTAGCTGGGAGCAGAGTCACACATCTGTACGTACCTACATGAGGTAATCCATTGAGAGGCAATGGATGGGAGATGAATATCTAACAGAAAGATCACAGTGCCTCTAGGCATTGTTTGGACACAGAAAGCTACCACTGATGTCTCACAAGGACAAGCTACAGTGGATGAACTTGCCAGACTTTTTTATATTAGCACCTTATTTCAAGTCTTACTTATCAGATTTAAGGGGAAAACTCCTCTCATATAAAATAGCACAGATATTTTTGGTTCTGCTGAAGTACTTTTCCTTGAAAAACTTTAGAAAGGTATTAGGCAGGGCTGTCCCATATGTTATATCAGCTGTATATGTCAGATTTCTATCTATGAATGAAAATACATTTGTTTTAACACACTTTAGTTCAGATATGCTCTTTTGCAGATATGCAATGACTGACTCTTTTCTACTTTGTTGGCCAGAAGACATCTTTTATCCTTTCAAAGCTTTCACACAATCATTTTTGTAAAAACTGAGAAGGCATTTAACAGTGTAAATATTTCATATGTATTTCATATGTATGATTTTAGAAGTATTTCGTGCATGATTTACAAACACAAAGTATTGAAGTACTTGAAAAAGATACTATACGTAGACAGACTATAAAAATCTTATCCTTACTACATGAAGCTCACCCCTCAAAATCCTACTTAGGGATTCAGAGGGTCTTTCATTCACCTGCAGCTGTAAGGTAATTTCACTGATTGTGAGTGTTGACCACAAAGGAATACCTGAGTGAGAAAGTACCACTCACTGTGAATAAATCTTTCAGAACGATGTCCTCAATAGTTATCTTTAGTTCATTAAAATAGAAGGGGGAAAAATAGACTATGCAGTTTTGTTCTCCAGTTCTCCTTACAATCTTTCCATAGTGACCCAGACCCTCATCCACTAAGTACTCATTGTTGACCTCTGCCTTTTCTCAGAAGATTACTGCACCAGAGAAATCAGTCCTTCAGGTTCTCTCAAAAAACAGAGTCAGGGTATGGATCCCTTTACATGAAGATTTATTCCATCTAACCTAGCTATCATTTTCAGGAAATTTGTTGTTTCCTTTTTGACAAAGAAGAACCCTAGAAGTAGAGGCTGTAGCGATAGGTCAAGGGGCCTGTAACAATAGGACAAGAAGTAATGGTTTTAAACTAAAAGAAGGTAGATTCAGACTAGATACAAGGAAGAAATTTTTTACAATGAGGGTAGTGAAAACCTGGCACAGGTTGCCCGGAGAGGTAATTGATGCCCCATCCCTGGAAACTTTCCAGGTCAGATTGGACGGGGCTTTGAGTAACCCAATCAAGTTGAGGATGTCCCTGCTCATTGCAGGTGGGTTGGAACTAGATGACCTTTAAAGGTCTCTTCCAATCCAAAACGTTCAATGATTCTATGATTCTAAGTCTAGCTTAGCTTCCAAAACTATATTTTAGATGGCTGAAACCATGTAAGAAGTATACGACTTTAATAACTGGAAGAGGGATTACAAATGCCTCTGTGAAAAACACTTCGATAGGTCCACTCTGATGTTCACAATACTTAAAAACTAGTGAATAAGACAGAAAAAGCATTAGGAGGACAATTAAGAATGTAAAAAGCATGTGTCATAAAAACATCAAACGAGAAATAGGATTAGAAGCGACCTCTTGAACAACATAGTGCAGCCAGATGATTAAACCCTCATGTGAAATTAAGCTAAATGAACAGGATATGAGTAACTACAGACCATTATATGAGAAAATTCTGACCTCATGTGAAATTAAGCTAAATGAACAAGATATGAGAAACTACAGACCATTATATGAGAAAATTCTGGACGTGACAGGAAACAAGATAACACTCTGATAATTACAGATAACACCATGAAAAATGAAAAGTGAGTTATATAAGAAATGGCCTACTAGCACAGATAATTGTAGGGGAGAATTGGGGACCTTCTGGGGAGCATAACCTTGAAAGGCCAGCAGTGCCCTTCTAAGTATAGCTGAAGTACCAAACTCAGGAACAGCTATAGCAAATCTGAGTTCAAACAAAATTTACTTAGTAGTGCATAAAGATGAGGAAGGCAAAGAAATAGGAAAAGGGTCAATGAGGTATGCAAAAAAACCTTCAATGAGGGCTGTCTGGGGTATCTGTCAGGCAGTCCTGAGATAGATCACTGCAGCCTGGAGCAAGACAATAAATCTAGTCTTTTGTTTTGATCATCCATGCATGTTTGATTTCTTCCTGTGGTCTCCACCCTGCTATGGCGGAGAGCTGCTGGCCATGTGCAATCCAAAATTCATTCATTCCCTATGGTCAGAAGCTTTACACAAGTGCCTCAGCTCAAGACAAATGAATCCAGGCCTTGCACTTTGACCACCTTATATGAAAAGATTGGACACAGAATTTTCCCAGCATATTTCAGACTGCTTTTCACTCTGAATAGACTCTCTTTATGCAATAGACAGTGCACAAAGATGTCTGTGATAGTGTCATCAGGAAATGAAACAGAGCAGTTGTTGGCCTTCTAGATAACCTTTGTTTAATCACAGCTTTAAACATTATTTTCTTTACAATGTGACTGTGCCTTTAAAGTGTGCCTTTAAAGATTTGTTTCTCCCAAGGTTCTTTACCCTAATTGCTCACCTCCACACTTCCGATGTCAGTGGCATTTGGTTCTCTGTCTTAGGGTATTTTCTTTGGTTGGGTATTTTCAAATTAATCAAAGCTTTGAACACCCTCAGTTAGTAGATTATTTTCTCTACAATGTGACTGTGCCTTTAAAGTGTATGATTTGTTTCTCCCAAGGTTCTTTACCCTAATTGCTCACCTCCACACTTCCGATGTCAGTGGCATTTGGTTCTCTGTCTTAGGGTATTTTCTTTGGTTGGGTATTTTCAAATTAATCAAAGCTTTGAACACCCTCAGTTAGTAGAGCTTCTTTTGTTCACAGTTACAGCTTCTGTGTAATATGTTACTGGACACTATGGAGAGGTGTCCAGCCTTACAGAAGCCTAAATGTTTTACTAAGAACCCTTGTGTTCATCAATGAGGGAGCCATACACTGGCAGGAAAGGCAAGCAAGGAGTTAAACAAAACAGTATGGAGGATGAGCTTTGAGGATGGAACCGAAAAGTAAACCAAAGTATCATGGTTAAAGTATAACTACTCTAAATTTGAGGTTCATGATGACTAGCATTTCTTCTCTTTTCTCATAAAAGATTGCCAACATTTTATCCTCTCCAATAACCACTGAACACTCTGTCTTACCGTTGTTCTCACTTTGACTTGTTGTTACATAAAAAAGCTTAAATAAGGTTTATTTTTTTTAAGTGAGTAAAAACTCATTCAGTATCAACAATTATTAAGCTATGCATAAAAATATCTGAAAAAGATGAGTTAAATGGCAGCAACTGTGTGTAACTTTCAACTTGAAATTAGATCCCACCACCAGGATGCTGAAAGTTCTTTCTTAAATTTCTGTCATTATTGGAAGAAACCTTAGGAGACTGTTCATATTTTTCAAATTAGTAGCATTTTGGAGGTTAGGTCAATCATCCTTTAAAAGATATTTTCTTTATCCAGTCCTAATCGGAAAACAGATCTCTGTCTCTGTAAGGGTCAAACTGACACAAGCCATTGGGATTGGTGGTTTTCTAAGTGAAAATTTCAAATTTCTTGCTTTTAATACAGTATATCTCTTTTTTTCTTTTTTTCTTTTTGAAGGAGATTAAATATAGATAGATTAAATTGTAATTAAATGAAGCAAAGGAGTTGGACCTAAAGAAATAAAAAGTTTTATCTTATTGTTATTTCCTCTTATTGGCAATTATTTCTTATTTAAACTAATGAAAGGTCAAGTTTATTGACACTCAGTCCTTTTCCAAAACACCACTGGATGATCATAACTTTGATGATTGTCTTACAGATATTCAGTATTACCTCTTTCAGAGCCATATCTTTGTATTTCATTACTGAACGGCAAATTTATTTTAAAGCTATTTACTGAACATTTACCTACAAAATTTCTTTTAGCATTTGTGTTCAAATCTGTTACTGATTAAATGCATGAATTAAATTATCAGATGATCAATTGTATTTGTTTGATATTTCTTGGTGACATCCAGTCTTCTTTCTCTTTCACTAGGATAAACCTGTTAACAAAGCATGTATGGTGAGGCTCTTGCCAAAATTGAGCTCTACCTCTTCTTCACAAGCCTCCTGCAGAAGTCCACCTTTCCCTCTCCCCTAAGAGTTTCCACTTCAGACCTGAACCTCTTCCCCTCCATTGGGTTTTCCACCCACCCAAAGTCTTATAAGTCCTATACTATACCACCTTCCTAGAGCTTTTCTCAGATGTATTTCTGACTCAGAAACAAAACATGCATACATTCAGTGCAAAATATATTAACAGTCCACTGCCACATATGTGTCCCTACACCTGTGCACCTTCTCATCAAGCAAGCAGGCCAGGGATCAGTCTCTGCTACTGCACAGGTCACATACCCACACGACGACAATTTCTCCTCCCTGACCTCCAAGGCAGACTTTGGTTCTTTAAACGTTCCTCCAAATACAGACACATATACAGTGATGCACATAAATACTAGTACAACCTGCTGCACGAAAATGATAGATGTTGTCCTGATTCAGAACTACTGTGCAAACATGTTGAAGAGTACCAGAAGAAATCCTATAATTGGAACTAAGAACTAATTTAGTTCAGAACAGTATCCATATTAATGAGATCTACTGAACTGTTAAAAAAAAAACAAACCCAACTTTATCACTTTAGAATCAAACTGTTTCCTGCATTGTCTTCACAGATGCAAAGATGCTTACTTTATTATGAGTGACATAGCTAATGTGATCAGATCTCCCAATTTTCCAGCAGGCTTGGTCAATGACCCCTATGTTTGCATCTGTTTTGGGTATTTTTCTCTTGAGTTCATATTAGGTGAGGAGAATTGGGACAGTGAAAAGAATGGTTTTTGCTCTATGGAGTCTTGCTCACTGAGATGACTAAGCACTGCAAGAATTTTCTCCTGTTCCTAAAAGAACCTGGCCAAGTTCTCCTCATGCATCATGTAAAGCAGCATAGAACAGCGAAGTATTTGACTATCATCACAAACTTAACAAACACTTTAGAAACAACTCATCTCGTTCAAGACGTATGTCTAGAGACATTGCCTGTCAGTCCTTGGAGGAGCCACAAATATTGGCCCAAAGCAGGATCTTGATTTTTCACTTCAAAATAAGGCCAAGGGGAAATGTTTCCAAGCAAGGAAGAAACACTCACAGCCTGTCACTCTTGTCTGTGATAATCTCACCCTGCTCAGCTCACTCACTACCTGTCAGCACTGCAGGAACCAGAGACCTGCTGGAGGAAAACAGCAGGACTAAGCAGGCAAGAGCAACGGGGTTAGAGCGGTTGCCTTCTGCTCCCACTATGTTTTAAGAGACACCCCTGCTTCCCACAATGTCCTTCCAATAACCCCAAGAGTCTTGTACAGGCAGGTAAATGCTGTGCTTTTTCTGAAGCTGCACGGACCTAACCCTGAGCCCATCTCTTGGGAAACAACTCAGAATTGCTGCTTCCTTTCCTACCTCAAGAATCAATATCTGACTCATTCTTTGTTAATAGTTAAATCCCAGATATATGTGGAAAGACTGACATTCTCAGTGCCTTTTGACCTCCTTTGGGAGGTGGAGTAGAAACAGGCCATCTGGCACAGCTGGGCCCTGGACTTTTTCCAGGACATCTTCCAGGTAGGTGAAATGTCCTGGTCTTTCCTCCAGAGACCTCAGGGGCAGCCGCAGACGCGGGGCAAGCTGGTACAAGAGCAGGCTTGCTCTAGCTCCTCTTCCAGGCTCCCAGCCAGGTGCCCGTGCTCTTTTCTTCTAGGGCTATGCAACCCCATCCCCTGAGGGATGACTCCTCTCCTATGTCTTTGGTCACGTTTATGCAGGGATCCTGATGCTTTAAAGAGTCAAGGACAAGCGGTCTAGCCTGGACACCTCACCTCACACAGCCTTCACATTCTTGCCCCAAGGTCATGTACAATTTTGTTTTCTGCATTTCTATAGAATGCTCTTCCAAACTGTTCTAAAGGCTGCGGCACATCTTCTCTGGTCAGTCTCAATGAAAGCTCTGGATGGTTTCTTCTCCACAACTCCTTTCAACACCTTCTTCTCTGCTACTTACTCTCTTAGACTCAAAGACACACTAGTCAGACTGTACCTTAGCCCTCTTTCATCAACCAACAGAGGCCATCTTTACTCAACTTTCCCCTCAGCTTTGGCTCCCCATTCAGAGATGATCATACAAGCTCTTCTCTCCACCTCTTATGCTGAAGTGGTTACAGCTGGATGTCAAAGGCAATTGCCACAGCTGAAGATACAGACCATACTGTACAATTAGCTCTAGGTTACCCTGCTTGAGCAGCAGTGGTGGATCAGATGACCTCCAGAGTTTTGTTCCAGCTTCAACCATTATGTGAAAACCAGGAACAGGCAAGGTATGTGTTATCTGACCAGTTTCAGCTTCTAGTTTTGGAAGAGAAGGTGCCCCTTGCTTTCTATTCACTTTAAAGGAAGCTGAAGCTATCACATCAATACAGACCTCACCATTTGGCCAGATCAGTCTGACCCTACATTTCACTCTGCTTTAACTCCTACTAGAACAACAATGTGTGTGTCAGAAGAAGTTCTTCAGCTAGCTCAGAGGAGCTTGGCACTGAGTTCTTCCTCTCTTGAGTATTTCAAATTAATGCAGCTTTCCACTATAGGATCCACAGCACATCAAGGCCATAAATTCACATTCAGGTTACTCAAGAGGAATCTTCACAACTGCCTCAGATGCCTAGTCAGCAAGGCTTCTGCGCTCGTCAAGACCTGGTATCCCCAACATCTTCTATCAAGAGACAAGGGAAAGCCTGAGCAACGAGTGGAACCTCTTCCTTCTTCCCCCATCTCCTCCTAGTTTCAAAGTTTGAGGCAGTGTTTGAGTTGCTGTTTCTAAAAGGGACTTAAGCCCACAGACATCTCTGCCAAGGCAGAGGACTAGTTTAGACATCACCCATTAGACAGTAACCAGCAGAGGGTAAAGTGAGTGCATACGGTGGTGAGAGTGCCTAGTAGGGATTCTCCAAGGGTAAAACCCCAGATGGGCATTTCTACCATTTCCTAGAGCTGAAGCTGATATCTCTATCTGTGTAGAAGTGCCACTAATGCTTGAAACTCTTAACTTCTGACAGGAGATTGCGCTCTTTGCCTGAATTTTCATCTTCTCAGCTAATCCTTTGCTGAAAGACAATGGACTGAGTCAATCCTGTTCCTGTAGGGTTACTGTTTATACTCATTCTCCTACTGATTCTGAAAAATACAACATGTCTGGAAGAGCCACCCAAGAGATTCTGCCCCTCTGCTCCACTCTGGTGAGACTCCTCCTGCAGTACTGCCTTCAGCTCTGGGGTCCTCAGCACAAGAAGGACATGGACCTGTTGGAGCGAGTCCAGAGGAGGGCCACAAACATGGTCCAAGGGCTGGAGCACCTCTCCTATGAGGACAGGCTGAGAGAGTTGGGGTTGTTCAGCCTGGAGAAGAGAAGGCTCCAGGGAGACCTTATTGCGGCCTTTCAATACCTATAGAGGTCTTATAAGAAAGATGAGGACAGACTTTTTAGCAGGGCCTGCTGCGATAGGACAAGTGGTAATGGTTTTAAACTAAAAGAAGGTAGATTCAGAATAGATATAAAGAAGGAATTTTTTACAATGAGGGTGGTGAAACACTGGAACAGGTTGCCCGGAGAGGTGGTCGATACCTCACCCCTTGAAACATTCAAGGTCAGGTTGGACGGGGCTCTGAGTAACCTGACCAAGTTGAAGGTGTCCCTGCTCATTGCAGAGGGGTTGGATTAGATGACCTTTATAGGACCTTTCCAAGTCAAGCCATTCTATGATTCTATGTATCTTCTATCCTGAGTATTCGCTCAACTCTAAGGCAAATTTGTAAAGAAAGATGCTTTAATGCCTTTTTCAGCAGGTATCTTTTATTTTGTTTTTAGGGCTCTGAGAGAACTGGACATCTAAGACTTCTTTTCCCATTGGAGCTGGCCTCTCAGACTTTGCCCAGAGGTCTCCTCTCCCCTCCTCTCCCCTCCTCTCCCCTCCTCTCCCTCTGTCTTTTGTTTTACTTTTTCCTAAACATGTATTTAAATATTTGGGCACACATCCTAGTCTGGAAATCTATTCATGATTGTAAGATGTTTTACAAAGAGTGTTATACAACATCATCTGACAAAAAACACATTCAACTGTTTAAACCAGCCTTAGAAGACAACTTCCCCAGTAGTCCAAAGAAATGATCTAGTGTTGGGCTTGGAAAATCCATTGCAATGACAAAGGCTTCTGACCTGACCTGAAGGAGACCTATCTAAGCATATTCCCTCTAAAGCACTTGGGACTGTAGCACTCTAACAGCAAGCCAACACTTGAATTTAATTTTCTATTCTCCCTATGGAGTCTCCATCTCAGACCTGGACCTCAGCCCTCCATGGGGATCACTGTCCCTGCAGTGTTTCATGAGGTCTGCACAGTGCCATGTTCCCAGGGCTTTTCTTAGTTATCTCCTTTTCCTCAAATATCCAGATGAAATATCTGTGTCTCTAGTCCCACGTGGGAACTTTGGTACTTCTGAATCCAGTCAGGGATTTTTAGTCCAGGCACACCTTGGTTCATAGCCGGAGGTGTCTCTCTCAGTATTATGGCAGGGGGGGGGGCCGGTCTTCCACCCCCCCCTT
>NW_009595125.1:81348-81883 GCF_000690535.1 Cariama cristata
CCCTACACCTCTGCATGTCCTCCTTGATGAAAGAGGCCAGGGCCAGACTCTGCGCCAGACCTCAAAAGGTACTGCACTGATATACACACAAAAACCCAAGGGCTTTCAGCTTCCACACATCCAGCACAGCTACATCCAAACTGCCTAGGGAAAACGGTCCATTACACAATTTATCCTCACATCAGTGCCCTAAATGTACACACAAACACAGAGAAATATAACTGAACAGCTCAACCTGAGACAACGAAATGTGAGATGTTCGCCCGATGCAGAACTGCAGTGCAGATGCATAGAGGGCTCTCAGATGGTGCCATGTAGTTATACACTGTCTGGAAGTTAAAATTAATTCCATTTACTACAGAATTATATGCATAATAACAATAAAAGTAAAAGCACGGAAAAATAAAAATTCCTTCTCCGTTTCAAATCAAACTGTTGACAATGTTGTCTTCAAAGCAGGAAAGATCTTTCACACCTGAAATCGTTTCTGGGGATGCACCCTTGCCTGGAACAGACAACCAGTGCAGTGTTCCCA
>NW_009595125.1:81913-84645 GCF_000690535.1 Cariama cristata
CAGGAATGAAGCAAACCTGTTCTTTTGTGGCATCTCTTAGGCCTCTCCAACTTCTTTCCCATACACACCTGTTCTAGCTTTTTAGTCATAAGAAGAAGTTGTCTTAGTCACAAATAAGGCTTTTGACAAGATCCTCATAGACAAGTTGTTGATGTATGAGCTGGATGAGCAGACAGTGAGGTGGGTTGAAAATTTGCTGAAAAGCCAGGCCCAGAGGGAGGTGATCAGTGGTGTGAAGTCCACTTGGAGGCCAGCAAGTAGCGGGGTACCCCAGGGGTCAATACTGAGTCTAGTCCTGTTTAATGTCTTCATTAATCATCTAGGTGATGAGGCAGAGTGTACCCTCAGCAAATTTGCTGATGACACCCAACTAGCTGGGGTGGCTGGTACACCAGAAGGTTGTGCCACTATCTAAAGGCATCCCAATAGGATGGAGAAATGGACTGACAGGAACCTCATGAAGTTCAACAAGGAGAAGTGCAAAGTCCCGCACCCGAGGAGGAACAATCTCAGGCACCGGTACATGCTGGGGGCCACCCATCTGGAAAGGGGAGGAACAATCTCAGGCACCAGTACATGCTGGGGGCCACCCATCTGGAAAGCAGCTTGACAGAAAAAGGCCTGGGGGCCCTGGTGGACATCAAGTTGAACATGAGGCAACAATGCTCCACTGCCACAAAGAAGGCTGTTTGTGTTCTGGACTGCATTAGAAGGAGTGTTGGCAGCAGGTTGAGGGAGGTGATCCTTCCGCTTGACTCAGCACTGGTGAGGCCACACCTGGAGTGCTGTGTCCAGTTCTGGGATCTCCAGTACAAAAGAGATACAGACATACTGGAGAGAGTCCAGTAAAGGGCCACAAAGACGTTGAAGGGACTGGAGCATCTCTTATATGAGGAAATACCGAAAGAGATGGCACTGTTCAGCCTGGAGAAGAGAAGGCTCAGGGGGATCTTGTCAGTGTGTACAAACACGTGGAGGAAGGGTGCAAACAGGATGGAGCCAGGTTCTTTTCAGTGGTGCCCAGTGCCAGGACCAGAGGCCGTGGGTACAAACTGAAACGCATGAGGTGCTCTCTGAACATCAGGAAACATTTTCTTACTGTGAGAGTGACCAAGTGCTGGCACAGGTTGCCCAGGGAGGTTGTGGAATCTTCCTCCTTGGAGATAATCAAAAGCTGTCAGGACATAATCTAGGGCAACTGGCTCAGTGGTCCTGCTTGAGAAGGGAAGTGGACCAGATGAATTCCAGAGGTTCTTTCCAATCTCAGCCACTCTGTGATTATGTGATTGGAAATTCCCAATGAATTCAATGGAAGCAAAGTAATACCAATCCCCAAGCATTTTAAAAAAAAAAAACAAAACACAACTCTCTGCACTAATCACATGGGCATTGGCATTCTGATTTAAGTTCTCAGGGTATCAAGACTGTGCTTGTACTAATGATGAAAATATAACTAATCAGTTTTGCGGTTTAACCTCAGCTGGCAACTAAGCACCACACAGTCACTCACTCACTTCCCCTGCCATGGGATGGTGGAAAGAATTGGAAGGGCAAAAGTGAGAAAACTCATGGTTTGAGATAAAGACAGTTTAATAAGGAAAGCAAAAGCCATGCACATCTGCAGAGCAAAATAAGGAGTTTTTTTCACTACTTCCCATTCGCAGGCAGGCCTGCAAAGCAAAATAAGGAGTTTTTTCACTACTTCCCATTCGCAGGCAGGTGTTCAGCACCTGCAGGGCTTCATCACGAGTAATGGTTACTTGGGAAGATAAAATACCATCACTCCAGGCATCCCCTGCTTCCTTCTTCGTCCCCCAGCTTTATATGCTAAGCATGACATCATATGTTATGGAATATCCCTTTGGTCATTGGGGTCAGCTGTCCCAGCTGTGTCCTCTCCCATCTCCTTGTGCACCCCCAGCCTCCTCGCTGGTGGGGTGGGGTGAGGAGCAGAAAAGGTCTTGACTCTGGATAAGCCCTGCTCAGCAATAACAGAAACATCCCTGCTTTATCAACACTGTTTTCAGCACAAATCCAAAACACAGCCCCATACCAGCTGCTGTGAAGAACATTAACTCAATCCCAGCCAAAACCAGAACAATCAGTAACCTGAAGAGCATGCAGAATTTATTACTTTTATACCAAACACCAGGTTGATGACGTGTGGTTCTCCATATCCTTGGACTGTCATGCTTGGACAGTGAGCTACACACTCACCCAATCACACATGTTTGGCTAGCAAACATTTACCTGCCTCTGTACCGTGCTGAGGATTTATTAGCAAGCACGGGGGAAGAGAACAGAAACAGTCACCAATTGCAAGAAAGACATATCCTTCGCTGGGAAACAAGTTCATGGACTAGTACAAGTGTCTCTCACAGGAAATTTTTGCAGGAGGACAGAGATTCAGAGTTCACATTTTCTCTTTTCTCTTCTGTAGGAAATACTTGGCTGAATAGAGATGGACTGGAGCAGCTGTACTTCCATTGGGTTAGTGTTCATCCTGACTTTCCTATTCATTTTGAAAATGGGAGGTTTCTGGAATAACAATCGGAGAAAGAATTTTCCACCAGGACCAAGAGCATTACCTATCATTGGAAATCTGCATTTGTTTGATTTGAAGAGACCCTACAGGACTTATCTACAGGTAGTCATTATCTTTTCTGTTGGTCCCATAATTGCACATATCACCAAGCCCCATAGTCCAAGATGTCAGAGAGTTTCTCCTGTTG
>NW_009595126.1:0-10238 GCF_000690535.1 Cariama cristata
CTCTCTGATGCCTTTATATAGTAGAGTAATTTTAATATAGTGTGCTGGTTTCGGCTGGGGTAGAGTTAATTTACTTCATAGTAGCTAGTACGGAGCTATGTTTTGGATTTGTGCTGGAAACAGTATTGGTAATACAGGGATGTTTTAGTTATTGCTGGGTAGTGCTTAGACAGAGTCAAAGACTTTTCTGCTCTTCCTAACACCCCACCAGCAAATAGGCTGTGGGTGAAAGTTGGGAGGAGGCACAGCTGGACAGCTGATCCCAACTGATCAAAGGGGTATTCCATACCATACAACATCATGCTCAGCAATAAAACTAGGGGGAAGGTAGGTCGGGGATCTGCTCCTTGGGGACTGGTTGGGCATCAGTCAGTTGGTGGTGAGCAATTGTTTTCACTGGCACCATTTGTCTTTCTGGGTTTTCATTTCTCTCTCTTTGTTATGTTCCTTTTCATTACAGTTATTATTATTATTTTGTTTTATTTCAATTATTAAACTGCTCTTATCTTAAACCACGAGTTTTCTCACTTTTACCCTTCCAATTCTCTCCCTCCCATCCTGCTGGGGCAGGGAGTGTGCAAGCAGCTGTGTGGTGCTTAGCTGCTGGCTGGGGTTAAACTATGACGTATGGCAAAGATAGTTCTTCTTGTTCGTATTCACCAATATTCATAAAATACTATTTAAAATAACTTGGGTTTTGTGATGTTATTTAAAATATTACCTCTTACTTAATTTTAAGTTAGTAACCACCCTTGCTAAGAGCAAAAGTTGGATATAAAAAAATAAGGAGAGTATAGGTTTCAGTGAGACTACATACATAGTGAGAGAGGAAAATACAACAAAATATTTTTTTACTGTGGTTCCTCTCAGAATAGCAAGGAAGTATGAGCTAGGAAAAAAGGCTGCCTCTATCCCATTCTCCTGCAGTTAACCAAAAAGCATTTGAAACTTCTCCAGAAAAGCCAATCATCTGCAGGATCTTTGTGCTTCCAAAAATGAGAGGGTACCCAAGTCTCCACGGCTCTTCAAGACTGATAATGCCTAAACACAGATTCCACAAAGCAATATTCAAAGTCAATAAAACTGTGAGTTCAAATTTCAATAATATATAAATAACCTAGAGGTTAGAGTTATGAAATGCCATTGTGATTTGATCATGGCTGTCTATACCCTTTCCTTTGCATTACATTTCTGTAACCCCAAGGACAATTAGTTATCATAAGATTCAATAAAAGCTCTGTTAGGATATTGTATTGAACCAGAATATATGCAATCATTTACAGAATGTGTGACCTGCAGACTTGCAGGTGGCCTTTTGCTTTCCACACCTGTTCAAGGATTTTTTCCTTTAAGTTACTTCTCCATGAAATAGTAGAGAGAATTTGTGTGTTCTGTGCTATGACAAAATGGTAGAAGTCTGTTTCTTCCCTACAACAAAAGATTTGTCAAGGCAATAACCACGAATATTCAACACAATTAATACTCATTAAAATGATTCACTTGGGTGCTTGGAGTGCAGTCAATTTCACTAAACTCAGAAAAAAAAAAAAGCGTATCAGGTATCATAAAGCTAAACTAAGTAAGAAACAAAAACATAATTTAAAAATATTATACACTCATAATTGGTATAAATTACAGACAGTGTTTTGCATACAGGGTTTCTATGCATAAATACATGTATATATAGCCTGGTCATATTCTGCTTGGTTATATGACTCTGCTTCCTTGGTAAGAAATCAAAGAAAATGCACTATTTTTATTACAATATTCTTGGCATGATTCCCTTATCAGTTTTTTATCTACAGCCAAACACTGAAGATCTATGAAATCTATATTTGAGAAGAACAGCACAGACTGGCAGATATACAGAAGATAAACAATACCCTTAGAAACTCTGCACAGTACATATTAGATTTATAATCTTGTGAATGATCACTAGTGACACTGGATGTCCTGAGAATACAAGAGCTGTTTATCTGAGTCCCTGTTGAGACTCTGGAGGAGAAAATACCAATGAAGACACAGTGATAATTGAACTTACCATCACAACTGATACTGCCATATAAATGAAAGGTACAAATGAATTATGTCAAGTATGTAAAAATACTATGAAGAAGCATAGAAAACAGAATATCAGCTCAGCAGTATTAAGGGTTTTTTGTCACAGACTCACAGACACAATATTTTTCATTTGAATCTGGATAATGTAGGAAGCAGAACTCCTTGAAGGATAAAATGCAATGATTTTGAAAACACATCTTTGAGATGACCTAAGATTTTATTAACATTATCAAACATATATACAGGTTTCTTATACTTAATTTTTCTTATATGTGTAACTTTTTTTCATGAGATATATACATTAACCACTTCAGAGTTAATCTATCTTTACAAAGAATATTGTTTGTCTCTGTTTCCTTACAAATGAATATGCCCTCACTTCTTCATTGACAAAGTAGCTCTTTAAAAGCCCTGAACGTACAAAAAATAATAAACTAGAAGGAAGGGTGGAGCAATATGAGTCCTTCTCACTCTATAACTAATAGAGTTAAAAATCAACATAAGGCTGGAAAAAATCACACAGAATAGATTAGTTAAGTAAAAAATCAACAAGTTACCCCAAAAAGGAATTAAAATAGTGGTTTTGATTCTGGAGTAAATTTAAGGCTTGACTTTACAAGTGAATGTAGGTCATAATAATCATAAAATGGAACAAACCATTGTTTCCATTGTAAAAATGAAATATGACAACTAATCATAATCATTCTAGACTTCATAAAAACAATTACAGAATCAATGTAAAATGAGAAGTGTTTTCTAATTTATTTGTGCACCTGAATATACCACCAAGGTAGAACAGGGCATTATACCTACTGTAATCAAATCAAATTATTGTAGCATAGAATGACAAATCTGGATGTTGCATGATGCAAAGAGCATAGAAGATTAAGCTACATCTTACAGTTAAAAATACAATGTACAATTGACAGAGAATGTAAATTTGGAGTAATTAGTAAGCAGCGTAAAATAGAGGTCTCTTGCAAAACCTCAACAATTAGAGGCTATGGAGATACAATAAATTATCCATTAAGAATAATTAAGTTCTGGTACATAAAATAATCCAAAGCTTGATATTGCCTTCATATCATCTGCTGCAGTTATCCAGAAATAAAAACAGCCAATATGTGTAGCTGTTACAACATATATACTAAACTGAAATAGCGAGTAGTTGTGCATTCCAAAGCAAGGGTGTGTCATGCCCATAGCTCCACACCCAAATTCTTTCTTGACTTAACCCTGCAGAAATTAAGGAGAAGTGATACTGCTGCTTAAACTGAGCATTCAAAAAGTCATTCGTAGTTAGTTAGACTAGCTTCTTCTATACACAAAGAAGAGAGATGAGAACTCCAGAGGTTTATTCCTTTGTCAGAAATGCCTTTCTTAATACTGACTGAATTAACTGGTCTTTTCATAAATTCTTAGATGGTTTTAAATGAAAAGTGGTTTCTGTTACAAGAATAACTGGGAAATACCATGCAAAAATGAACATTTTCTGGACAACATTAAACTTTTCACTAGCAATTTTTGTGTATGAAAAAGAAACAAAGAGCATGTAATGCATTTTGACAGTTGAAGAAGCACATTGGGTCTGACGCTAATTTCATTAACAACTCCTCAGAAAAAGCCAACGTTCTGAATAAGATCAGATCTTCATGTGGTGTGTCTTGTAAAAAGCAGCACTATTTTTTAATGATAGATTTGGTATTATTTACTAATCCTGAATTTTCAATCATCTGTTCATTTCCCTGTAAAGCCTTAGAAAAGCATCTCTTCCCCTGCATCTAGCTTCAGAGCTACACTGCACCATAGAAAAGATATGTTCATGTTATTGATCTGTTGTATACCGTCTAAAAAGTGGCAGTACAAGTAGGGTGAGTATAATACACATCAGGCATTTAACAAGAAGGAAGGAGGAAAAAAGGAAGAATGCAATTTGTTTCATGTCAAGTCAGCTGTTTCTGCACAGTGGAAGTGGTTAGCAAATTAGACAGGATTTTGACAGCATCAGAGTCCATTCAAACTTTTAAAATGCAAAAATGTCTATCAAAATGTCAATGTAGTCAGTCCTTTCTTGAGCTTCAGTGATCACATAGCTAGTTTTTCAACATCTGTTGCATCAAAGTACCTATTTAAGTTACATAAATAACAATCAGCAACTAGGAAGATAACCTATTTTAAGTTTGAAAGGGCCTTCAAAACAAATTTCATTTTTCATTGTGGTCTACACAAGATACCTTCATCAGTTTGTAAAACTGTGTGCAAGTGTGACATTTAGTTACATTTTTGTATCAACAAAGGCCCTAGTATAAATAAATTAAGTCAGCAAAATATGCTTTACTATTCCAACTTACTTCATTTGTGAAACCAGAATAAACAGTATCTAAAAAACTTACTCTTCTGCTAGTATGAACCTTGGTACAGTAAGAGCTGCTTCTAATACGGATATTCTTCTCAAACACATGTAACATCAAATCCTCTCTAGAACAGACCACACAAACTTAATACCCTCAGTATTTTATTCTTTGATTTATCCATTTTCTAAGTGTAGTCTTAACACTAAGATAAAAAGGGTCACATTTTCAAAAATGGAAGGGACAAAAAAGGGCACTGCTGGTCTGTCTGCATTTATTGTGATTGTACATAAGTATCTGGCTTTAGCAGTCATATAAAATTCCAGAAGGATTTTATTATGCTCATTGTTATTAGATTTCAATAAATCTGTTCCATATATCATGCAGATATAATGAAAACAACTTACTTACCAGAACCTTAAAGACTGAATAGTACCATAGGTACTACTTACTTCTGTATGAAAGGAAGCATAAACTAAGGTAGAACCTCAAACACTCTGTGTTCTTCTCTTTTTCCTACATAGCGTAATCAGTCCCCAGCTTACACAGCACACTGTATTGCGTCTTTATATGAAAATACTAAAAATTACAGTGTTACAGCTTTGACTAATTGCCTTAAGTCTTTTCCATGTCTAACCTCATTTACTGTACTATTGATATGAACTATGAATTTCTTCCTCTTGAATAACCTAAACTGGAACCTACATATACAAAAATCAAATGAGTTCTTCCTAATTTACAGAGTTCATATACGTTAAAACTTCCCTTATACTAGTTTCATTCTAACATTTATCATTAATTTCATCTTAACATTTGCTTGCTTACTTTTAAATAATATTCAGTGCTAACATCCAAGGAATTAAATGCTAATTTTTAATTTGTGAAAAAAAAAACCCACAAACAAACAACAAAGTAAGCATTTACATATACATTAAATAATAGAATGTCTGATCTGAAAGCATTACATCAAAACTTTTGCTTCAGGGATAAGTATGCACTTCAGCAAAGATTTTGCTTATGCAAAAGCTCCATAATTTGGCTTAAAGTAGTAAAATAATTAATTATTCTAATTTCATATGGTTGTGGGTTAACCCTGGTAGGCACCTAAGCACCACACAGCTGCTCACTCACTCCCACTCAGCGTAAAGGTAAATTCGAACTAGGGTAAGGGAGAGAATTGGAAAGGTAAAAGTGAGAAAACTTGTGGATTGAGATAAAGACAGTTTATTAGGTAAAACAATAGCTGCATGTACAAGCAAAGCAAAACAAGGAATTCATTCACTACTTCCCGGGCAGATGCTCAGCCCAGAAAACAGAGCTTAATCATGCATAATTGTTACTTGGGAGGACAAACACCATAACCCTGAATGCTCCCGTTTCCTTCTTCCTCTCCCACCTTTTATTCCTGAGCATGACGTCGTATAGTATGGAATATCCCTTTGGTCACCCGTGGTCAGCTGTCCCGGCTGTGTCTCCTCTTGTGCACCCCTGGCCTGCTTGCTGATGGGGAAATGTGAGAAATAGAAAAAGCCTCGACACTGTGCAAGTACTGCTCAGCAATAGCTGAAACATCCCTGTGTTGTCAGCAGTGGTCGCAAATCGAAAACACAGTACCACATAGGCTACTATGAAGAAAATTAACTCAATCTCAGCTGAAACCAATACAGATATTCACAAATAAATTCAACTCTTGTAAACAACTTAAATCAAGATTAATGATAGTGCATGAAAGTGATTAGAAAAACTATAGGGAATAAAAGTGTCAGAATTACAATACTATAACCATTATGACTTTATGCTGCTAAATTGAAAAGGCTAATATTTATTTTACTCTTATTTTACAAAGGAAGTCATTAGAATGTTATTTTTTTATCTTGTTCAGATTTTCATTAATTTAAAAATGCACTGTCTTGGATTTATGAAATTTTTACCATTGAAAAAACAGACATGTTTTCTCCATTCTTTTAGCATTTTAACAAAAGAAATTATCCCTTGTTGCTCTTCTGACACATAGACTAAATATACTGGGCCATAATCAGTTCATACTTTTAACATACAATCAGTGTGACTTCACTGGGACTAGCAGAGTAAACTAATCAGGACCCTTTGGCCTGTTGTCCAAATACTTAATTTCCTTTTTAATATTGTAATAAATTTTTGGGGAACTTTTCAAATACAAATGCAGATGTGTTGAACTTTATCAAGAGGGATTATACACAAACATTCAAGGAACACACTCTTAAAAGAGACAAAAGGCAAAGAGAAAAAATTAACCAGAAGGTTTTGTTAGAGAGGGATGTTGCAGTGCTTACAGAAAACTAAGGGAATTTTATTAGGTGAATAAATAAATTTGTAGAAACTACTCAACTAAATGCATTCCAAGGAAAGTATAATTAAAAGCAAAATGTAACATTCTAGCAATGCAAAATAGCTCTTCCAGAAGATTGGTCTTATCCGTGGTGATTCACCAAGCAAAGAAAAATATTGATACAGTGCCACAGCTGCTTACATTGTACCAAAGAAAAATGAATTATAATTTTATGTAACAAGTGTAACATTAGTGTCAATAGCTTCATTCAAGGAGACATATATTGCTAGAACTCCATGCTTGTGTAAGTATTGCCAGAAAGAAGAAAATGAGGGTTTGTATATAAAATAGGCTTTTCCTGACTAAAAGTTAGTCTTCAAGCATTTCATACTAAAATCAACACTTCTGTCTTCCACGAAGGAACTGAATTTACCATGTTTTGAATGAAAAATTTACAGAAGAGTTTTCTTAGAGCCATACTGAAAAGTTCCAAGTAATTTACATGTAAGGTAAAGTGCTTGTCACTCTTTAAAATTATGGTTTGCTTTTTCAAATGTCAGAAACAGCTTATGCTAATAATAAAGTTAAAAGGAGCATTAATCAACAGGGAATGATACTAGTTTTAAGATACAGCTAAGAACAGTTAAGCAGACATGGAATCTGCTGTGATTCTATAATCTTGATTTTGCTATAAATTACAGCTCATGAAAATACAGAAAAGGAGCCTTTAGAACAGCTGAGCAGAGGGATCTATAATTAAAAACCCTGTGGTTTCCATAGGGGAATCTTTATAAAAGTGTCTTTGGGAAGAAATCACTGTTTATTAGTCTTATGAATGGGGAATTTGATGCAGGGTTTTAAAGGACATTCTGGATAGATATCATCCCAGTATTACTCATTAATAACATTCTTCTCTTTATCAGTAATATGACTTGGATAAACAAGAACGTAATGTATAGTTCTACTTTATGGTGATATTAGTATATTCCTTGGCTCTGGAGTGTCTTGAATGTTGAGAGACTGAGGTTTGGTTTAACCTCACTGAATATTTTTATCTGTAGTCCAGATGATGATATAAAGTTTGATGGCAAATCTGCAGGAAGCAGAAAGCTTAATTGAATAGCAACTATGAGGAACATAGGATACTGTTTTGGAATAGTAGCAGTTAATTTAAATGTCACAGGTATGTTTTAGTACAACCAAATTTGATTAAATATATCCCTGAACAAAGAGTTTTGTCTAAAAATAAAGACATTCATGATTATAAAGGAGTAAATGCAAGGAGGAGGTTACTGTAGTTAACAAACTCATTAAAAACTCTCGATTTTCTAGTGGTAAGTATAGTTAAATATTTAAACAGCTTATTAGAGACCATACTGTACTGTCTGTTGTTTGATATTTTAAAGATAAAGTAAGATCTCTTTCTAAAAGTTTCTAGTGAAAAATGTATGATATGTATGCACTGTAAATCAGATGGAATGACCAAGGATTAACAGAATTCTTCACAGAAGTATGGGAAAGAAATGGACACAGCATTTATCACTTTCTTCAAGAAGATTCAACCCCTAAAAAACATTTGCTGACAGAGAGCTGTGAGGCTGTGACTTATAAAATGTCTAAAGATGTTAACCCACAACTTCCTCCATGATCTGTTCCAGGATTTAATTATCCTTACAGCCAGAATTTCTCTGAAAATTGATCTAAGGTTTTCATGGTAAATTTACTACTTCCTGGGTCCTTAGGCTTCTGAATACAAAGAATTTACTTTCTACTTCTTTGCATCTTTACATAATTTGTCCTCTTACCTTTAGAATATAAGAATAATTATCGTTACCTCATTATTATAATGTTAAAGAAACCTTTTTGCCCTAGGTTTCCCATAGCAGAGTCTCAAATGTCTGACCTTAGAAAAATAATTAATTAATTTGGATGGTACAGCAGAATGACAGCTGGGTGCCTCCGGAGAGGGACCCTGAAACAAAGAAAGTCTCGGCTTTTAAACCCTTACAATCTATGCACCCTTCATGTGCCTTCAGGTCCAATGGTAATTCTCTTCGTGTGCTGTCCACGCGCCTCTTGGTCCAATAGTAATACATGGTCTGGGGGCCTAATTGTTTGTCTTTGGTTTTCTGCCTCCAAACTCCTCGTAGTCTGTTTGCTGCTCTTATCTAGGTGGGTTGCAGCCCTCACTGCCGACAAATTTTTCTCCTTATCTTCCAGATTCCCCCGTAGCCAAGCAACCAGCTCAGGATGAGTTTACGATGTGACCTGGAATTCCTTCTCCTGCTAACTAGTGCTAACTGAAGTTATTCAGACAGAAGAATCTCTTTTAAAGAATAGAGTACAATTAAAAAAATCAAATGGATTAAACTTATTCTGCAACAGTCCTCTCTTGGTTTTTATTAAGCATTACTGCTACTATGTTAAAAAGAACTCAAAAGTCTCTCAAGGTGTTTAACTATTAATCATAGTCTCAACACACAACACACAACGTTATTACAAGTAACAGGCATAATATAATCAGAGCTAACAACATTAGTACTGGATGGAGTATATGATTAAGGATTCCTGTAGCTGTTGGTGACCACCCAAGACTTTCCCACCGTCAGTGTTCTCTGTCCCTTTTTTACCCTTTCCATGACTTGATGTAGTTCTTCCAGATCAAGACAGATGGAGATCAGGGCTTTTTGTCAATTTCTTTAGGCTTTTTCTAACAGTTGATACAAGCCAACGTGTTTTAGTAATGTCACAGAATCACAGAATTGTCTGGGTTGGAAGGGACCTTTGGAAATGATCTAGTCCAACCTCCCTGCCAAAGCAGGTTCACCTAGGGTAAGTTACACAGGATTGCAACCTGGCAGGTTTTGAGTATCTCCAGAGAAGTAGACTCCACAGCCTCTCCGGGCAGCTTTTTCCAGTGCTCCGCTACCCTCAAAGTATAGAAGTTCTTCCTTATATTCTGAATTTGAATTTCCTCATTAATGTAGCATTCATTCCGATGGGGGTAGGAAGTATATCTTTAACTAAGGTATAATTGGACCATAACAGCTGATAAGATGAAATAGGAGACGAATAGTTAAAATTGCATCCTACAATATTAGTAAAGTTACAAACACAAATATTTGAGCGATAATTTGTCTCTACAGTAATGTTAATATGAATGTAATATTGCAAAGGGTTCTCATACAAACACATCCTTTTCCAATATACACAAATACTGTTCCAGGGGTCTCTTCAGGATGTATTTCAAAGTGAAAAACATTTTGTTCAGCATCAAGACAAATGTCTTGGGCTTTGATGGTGTTAATTCCTAAAAATTTAACAGCAAAATATGAACATAGTAGTGTCACCAAAATCAGGAGTAAAACTCCTTAACACCAACGTAGTATTAAGAGGCAGGCATTCCCTTTATTGCAGTGCTGGATGTACACGAGATCGCTCCACCTAAGGTGCACTGAGAAAAGTGAAGATAGATTAATATGTATTATATATAATAAAACATTTGTGTATTCATAGTG
>NW_009595127.1:0-391 GCF_000690535.1 Cariama cristata
ATGGGGCTATGTTTGGGATTTGTGCTGGGAACAGCATCGGTAACACAGGGATGTTTTTGTTGCTGCTGAGCAGGGCTTACAGAGCAAAGCATTTTTGGCTTCCCACCCCACCAGTGAGCAGGCTAGTGGGGCACAAGAAGTTGGGAGGGGGGACAGCTGACACCAACTGACCAAAGGGATATTCCATACCACATGATGTCATGTTCAGCATGAAAGGGGGATCAGGGAAGAAGGAAGAGGAGCAAGTTCAGAGTGATGGCATTTGTCTTCCCAAGTAACCATGACACATGACGGAGCCCTGCTCTCCTGGAGATGGCTGAACTTCCCTGCCTGCTGATAGGAAGTAGTGAATGAATTCCTTGTTTTGCTTTGCTTGCATGCACGGCTTTTA
>NW_009595127.1:503-882 GCF_000690535.1 Cariama cristata
GCCACAACACAAGTAAAAAGAGTAGCTTAAGTGCCAATACTATCTGGAAGTTTAGCCTGCAGGAAAGTTTATAAAAAAAAAAACTTTACCTTCCCACATCCACACACTTCTTTTTATAAAGAAGCGAACTACCCAATGTTTTAGAGAACAAAATCTTACTAAGCTTTGAATCAGGTTTGTGTTTCCAGTTTTTAAAACAGACCTCAAGATGCCAAATATTTTATCAGATTCTCCTTATTATCTCGCAGGATGGAAAAAACTGATTACTCTTTAGCATTTCATTACCATTTAGAAAGATGCACAGTCACCCTAGTTTCAATACCAAAACACCGCATGCTTCTTAAAATGAAGTCAGAAACCCATTACCTATCTATGGGCT
>NW_009595127.1:1074-1551 GCF_000690535.1 Cariama cristata
GTGCTGCTTATATGAAAATAAATACTGTTTTGGAGTATGACAGCCTAGTTAATAATTAAAACAATGATAGCTAATTTACACTAATTTGTGCATACTTCACTAGAACAAATAAACGGCACATGGTTAAGACCAATACATTAAACCCACAGAACACTCAGTGTATGATACATGCATACATCTCAGACGTACTTCCCTACATCAGACACACACCTCTGACAAAGCACATATATATGGATTACTAACCAAATAACATCTATTAGTAGACTGGATTAATCCGGTGCAACAATTGTATTAGACAATATATTTCATGCAGAATTCTAGCTTTCATCGTTCCCTATACCTTGTGAGACTAACATGAATTTCAGACAAGCAGACATCAGTAAATGGTGCTGAAACGCCAGGCTACATGTGAAGCCTCATAAGGAAAATATAGGCAGTATGTTTTATCATCTGCATTTTCAGAATCAGACTTAACAC
>NW_009595128.1:0-27382 GCF_000690535.1 Cariama cristata
GGCCGTCATTACTTTTCTCCTTGCCCTGTCGCCAAACCGGCACCTTCCGATACCCCTTAACAAAAACTGTCGCTCTTAACCTTCAGGGCGGTGTATAAATTGTCTCTAAGAGGACCCGGACCCGAGCTGTGAAAGGGATGCGTGGCTCCGCTCCTCCGCAGTGCTCCGGGCTCACAGGGTCGGTGTCCGTGCACCGGGGGCTGCAGCCTGGCGTGCCCCGGCCTTGCGCGGGTGTCTGCGCTCCGCTGGGGCATCTCGGCGCTCCCGGGAGGTGAGAAAACCGAGACAAGCACGTCTGAGAGGCCGGCGGTAAAGGTGTGAGCGGGGAGAGGGCACCCACACTTTCATTGCACGTTTAGAAACCGCATTGGTGTGGCAGCGGTTTCCCAGTTGCGCAGGGCTGCTGTCGGGACAGCGCCCGATGTACAGGAGTTGATGGAGCAGGAGTTTGCTGGCTGCCCCTTTTTCCTGTGATGGATACTGGTTTGTAAAACTCTCAGTCGGGAATGCAAGCATTGTTGCTGCTGCCACCTGTGAGTTTTTAGTCGTTTTCATATCAGTTTTCCCACCGTGATAAAAAGCACAGCGGAGGAGCAGAGGCTGAAGGCCGTGGCTCTGCGTGCCTCTTCCGCACTGCCACCTTCCTCCTCCTCACGGGCTGTTATTTCTGGAACCTCCTTGAACTCCTGCACTGCTCTTGCACCCTTCCCTGCTTGCAGTTTCTCATCAAAACAAACTACTTCTGAGCATGGTGAGTCATATTAGAGCGAGAAAAACGGCAAAACCTTTCCGTTTCATCGCTCGCTGGCTGACCCTGTAATTTTTATCTCGAGTATCCTCTTTGCGCTCAGCCTCTTGCTTTTGTACTCATCTCCTGTTGCTGTAATTTCATACTAATAGCATTTTGCTTTGGGTTGTTATTTTTCCAGCAGGTAGGACTTTTTGGGTTGGTTTTTCAAGTGCGGGATGTATTAATAGCAGCAGCACACTGGTGTTAGTTACCAGCTCCGGAGCTCGTTTTAAAGCGCTGCGGCGCGTAACCTCAAAACCCAATTAACCAGACTAGCTACAGCAACAAAACCACCTGCACTCTCCAAAAACTTACGAAAATTGTTGCAGAGAGTGTGGTTCCCGGTGGCTTTTGTGGGCTGCCAGTCGGCCGCTAGCCTCTCAAAACTTGTTGTACAGGGTAAGCTCTCTGCTGTTAATACAAACCTTTCTTCTCGAAGGCTGAATAAAATTGCGCTGGAAATCATTAGAATATTAAGTGGTAACTTAGAGCGGTGGATCGGTAATTAGCTTTTATGGTTATGGCAGCCTTTGTGAGTGCTTTTGGCAAAGCAGGGGAAAAAAAAAAAAGCTGAAAATCATGCCCTGTCCTGCCTCGGATTTCATTATTGTAATGCGGTTTATTAGCTTGGGTTTGGGTTTTTTTTTTTTCTCCAACAGAAAAATATGCTCTGCAGCATTAGGTGGGGTTAGTCGACAAGCACGCTGCTCGCTAAGGCAGCAAAATTAGCAACATGATATAAGTGGTTTGCCTTTGCAAAAGTACGCTCATCCTGAGCCTCGTACCCTTTGCTCCTTATCGTGCCGTTCCTCATCGTGCTGCTGGCGGGGCCTGAGGCTTTCCAGCACGTCTCGGCTTTTCTCAGGACAAAAAGGGCACACAGAACAGTGTGGGAGGGGCGTGTGCGCACACAGATGCTTTTTCTTGTAAAAGTTGAGAAGTAATATTTTAGGTGGGACTATCATGCATAACTTGTCGGGGGAAATCCCATCCGAAAATAATCTAGTAATTTTTTTTTGGTTTAACCACTGATATGGACGCGTGTTATCTTTACAGTATTTGTGCGTGGAGTAGGATCCGTCAGCAGTACGGAGGGATGGCTCAAAAAAGCGGTTGACTTGCTACTCGCTGGGTGGAACTTGCCATCCAATGGCATGAAAGCATCTTAAATTTTTTTCCCCCAATGATGAGAGTAAGCAGAAACCTGAATTTATTCCCCTGCAACGTTGCCGGTTAAGATTAAATGTGTGATTTTTAAGAAGCTGGGGTTCAATGGACTGCACAGACAGCAGGATCCTAGATAGCCTTTATACATCTGGGCATACACGATACAGTCCCGGCTGGTTTTCCTCTTGTAACATCCTTCCTGTGCTACGCGCAGTGCCGGCGTTAGGGAGCCGTATCTCACGGCGTGGAGATTTCACCCGGACTGAGCCGTTGGCAGCAGTGGCCAAAGCGCGGCCACGAAAAGGGGGGTGGCAGGACCCCTGACGTCAGGGCTTGCTGCTGAAAGGGGCTCCTTGTAGAGAGCTGCCTCTCCTGATAGCCGGCTGACTCAAGTCATTCGTGGCTTGGTAAGCACAGCCAAGGCTGCAAAGATTGGATAAGTCTGGGAAAGAAAATTTCTGTAATCGGGTTTTTTTGAGTAGTTGAACCAGTCCAAGAATCGGTTGTTGACTGCGGCTTAGGGCCTAGAGTGAGTATCTTGCCAAAGTGGCCTGTGCAGCGGGGGCAGGAGCAGCGATAGCAGCCTCTTATTCTGACACCGTATTGTCCGTGAGAAATGACACGCGCAAATGGCATGTGCGGCCAGACTTAAAATAGCCCCTCGCCGATGCCCCAGGAACACGCAGCCTCCTTATATGTCCTGCTGCACATGCCGCTGCTGCCGGGGGGAGGGGGTGCCCCTTCCCACCGCAGGTGCCGTGCATCCGACAGCAGGGAGAGCGTTTCCTCTCAGGCCTGCCGACGTCCTCCTGAGGGTACAACAGATTGAGCGTTCGTCGGTAAATTTAGGGGAAAAAAAAATTGAGTATGATGTTCAGGCCAATGTTGGTATTGCCATCGAGCAAGCGTGGCTGGGGTTTTGTGTCGATCTGTCAGTAAAAAGGAAAGAAGGAAGCGATACGCCAGTGAGCCCGCGGCAAGCCTTGCAGAAACAGCTTGATGTCTGTCCTGGTCACCTTTTCACGTGAGCTTTCTTTATTTCTTGCACATAGGATTGCCAGATGCTTTTAAACCAGCTGAAAGAGATCACAGGAATTCAAGATTCGGCTTTCCTTCACGCGGCTCTAAAGGTTTGTGCCTGTTGTCATTGTTCTGTGGAAAGGAGAGCTCTGAGTTTGTCCCAAAAGTCAGGCAAGTTCAGGCTCTCTTGAAACATAACGCGCGGCTTGGATGTTCGCTGGCGTGGCTGTGGGCTGATCATGAGCTCGTCCTCGCTGAAATAGCCGGTGCGCGGCCTGTGAAAGCAATATGGTGCGTGCTGTGTGGAATAACGTGGTGCATGTGAGAGGTGAGGGGTAAATCCTCCGCTGCTTTTCTGCCCTTCGCTTGTGCTTTGTTCGGGCCTACCCGTGAGGCGGACAAGAAGTACGCAAGGCCAGCATTTGTTGGTGTCAGCAGGGAACGGGCAGTTTTGGGGCTCATACGTATACATCCACGTCTGAAACAAAAACGCCACGCTAAGTTGAGAACGGTTCATTTTTCTAACAGCAGAGCTTAAAATCTGTGCTGTGGCAGCGTGTGCTATGCTAAAACATCGTAAACATTTCCTGGAAGTTCTGCTGCTACAGGGCTGTTGTTACCCACGCCTTATGGTAAACACAAAGGGAGTGGGTCAGAGTGGGTTTTTCTCCATGTAAGCTGTTTCAGGGGTTCTGGACAGCTGCAATAGTGTCGGTAGCTTTGTGGCTGGGGGCTGTCTTGTCCGTGTCTGGAACAGCTCCAAAGCGAAGGGACGCAGGAATCTCAGGCACTTGGAGAAGCAACATTTACCTGGAAAGATTCTTCGTCGTAGTGCATGGTTTGGTATTTATAAACTGTGGTCTTACACTGGTTGCGGCCGCATCCGTCTGGGATCGTCAGATGCCGTCCGTCCTCTTGAGATGTAGCAGCAGGATGTGGATTGTGCTCGTAATACACAAAGAGATTTGTTTAAAAAAAATCCTCAAATGTTTCCCTAAGAAGTAACATCCAGAAAACGCTAGAATAAATTTAAAGGAGATTAGCCTGTAGCGATGGTCTGAAGGAAGCCCTGGCTCGGCGAGAGACATGTCTCTCGAAATCCATGAAGAGTTTGATTCCTGCAAGTCTCTCCTGGTGGCAAAGTACCCTGTCGCGCTTCGGGCCTACCGCGACTACTCGAATCTCTTGTGAGGGAAATTAAATTAGTTAATGGGGTCTGCTCTGTCCTAGTAATAAAGCCAAAGTGCTTTCCGACAGAGAAATTCTACCCTTTGTTTTCATTTTTTTACTACTGCTTGTCACCAACAGATTGCTCTCTCTCCCGTAGCTAGGAAAAGCAAAGTTGGTGGCGGTGTGCCTGTCTCAACCACGGATGCATTAAAATGTTGTGCAAATGTAGATGAAGTAAACCTGACGCTACGGATTTTTTTTCCCTTATCGTTCTACTAGGCTGCTAATGGAGACCTAATGGAAGCGGTCACCTTCCTGACAGAGGAGCACGCTCAGGAGCCAGCTCAGGACGCGGCTGCCGCAGAGCCCTCCGCTTGGGAAGGAAGCGCTGTGGGCAAACAGCTTCCACAAAGTAAGTCCTTCGTCTCTGCTCGCCCTTATGGTTTCATGCGTTTCGGCCTGAGCCAAAAGGGGAAGTATCGATCCTCCCTGCTTCTGCCAGTGAATCCAATCGGCCCCTGTCCTGGCACCGATTGGATTTTACCAGTACTGGTCACTTGCTGCTGCGGGACCGTTTGGGCAGTTAAACCTTCCTGGTGAAGGAGAGCTGTATCTGAAAGGAAAGCGACTGTTTAGTAGTAGTTAGACATTTTGTAGATGGCACATCATAGTTACAGAGCTATCATCATCTTAAGCGGTTGGTCTTGGCTAACACAGAAAACCCAGGAAGCTCCTAAAGCACAGGGGAAGCGGAGTAGAGAACCGAGTCCCTGCCGAGGCATACGTTTCTTTCTACAGCACCTGCTGGCCGAGCAGGCAAATTGAGTGTTTAGTGTCATGTTGTCATGAAAACGTAAAACGTTATTTGATCTAGCAATTAGACGGCCTGAAAAATGTCTTTATACATGTCACAGGTATTGGCCAAAGCAGGCCGTTGGTTTGGCACATTTAGATTTAAAAAGCGTAATTGTAGCCTGAGGTAGTTGAGAATAGTTTCTTTCAACCTTTTTGCTAATGACACTGCTATTAACTGGAGCTTTCTCAAGTGATACTATCACCGGACAGGTTCACAATGCCAAAAATCCGTGGTGGGAGCTTTGAAGCAACACCCGAAACGGCGCGACTGCCCTTTGTTCCACTCTGTGAGGCTTCCACCTCTTCCAGAACTACTCGTTTTCCTTTCTCCTCCTTTCCTACATAGCTGGTACATTAAGTGAAGGCAGGCAATTCCAGGGTGATTGCGCCGGTGCTATCGAAATCGTTTATTTCTTCAAACAGCGTCAGCTGTCAATGCTGATGTCGATTCCAGGGTGATTGTGCCCATGCTATCGAAATCCTTTATTTCTCCAAACAGCGTCAGCTGTCAATGCTGATGTCAAGGCGTAGCAAATATAAGCAGCAGCTGATGTTCCTGTTTCATTATTTCAAGGGGTTTGAAATGTTCCCTCAAGCTCCAAATTTGGCTGTAAGGAAATCTGGCCGGTACACAGCTGAGTGGTCTGTCCTGTTCTCCCCATCCAGCCCACTCGATGGCTTTTCAGGTTCCCTCGCATGATCCAAGCTACAAAGGTTCATATTTAAAACTGAAGCTAGACAATTATGCTCACATCAATTGAAAAGTCGTATTTGTGAAGCATCACATTTTCTAGAAGTTCCTTTTAAAGAGAACGTTTGCCTGCTCCTGATGGAAAACTGATCAGAACGCTGCCTCCACTTCTAGATGTTGCTTCTGCGCTTACCCCTAACAACAAAGACGACCTCCGCGCAGTCGACGCCTTCGGACCACTGGAATCACCAAAAGCTCGGGCTGCAGAAGGAGATGCCACTGAAAGGTCAGTAAATTGGGTTTGGTTTTCCTGGGTATGGTAAGTGGATTCTTAAGCTGATACCTGCAAAAGAAACGTAGGTCACCTACCAGATGTATACCTACTGCTTTTAGAAGGTGCTTGGATCGTTAGAATCGTAGAATAATTTCGTTTGGAAAGGACCTTTAAGATCATTGCTGCCTTCTGCGTAGCTGACCTTTACGTCTGGGGCAGTACTGCAGCACAATGGTTGAAACGGGAAAAGCAGGTTTAGTTGTGGTTTATTCAGTCCCCGCTGCTGGTGCCGACACGCCACGCAGAAGGATGCTGTACTGGCTTCTCTGTGAGGCGATGTTTTACAGCACGGTGTGCGTCTTTTATGACAGACCACAGGAAGCGCATTCCGCTGAAAACAAAAATCGCCCCAAAAGGAAACGCTGTGAAGTCTGGGGAGAGAACCCCACGCAGAATGACTGGAGAAGAGTGGACGACTGGCCCGTTGGGATGAAAAATATTGGAAATACGTGTTGGTTTAGCGCTGTCATACAGGTAATCTTATAGTAAAGTTCTTCTGGAGTTGCTGCAATCTTGGAGTCAAAATGTTTATCACTCTAGAATTAAATAGGCAGCAGCTCTGTGAAGTGCTCATCTGTGTACGATGACTGAATGTGGCCGCGCTCAAACGAGAATTTTGGTTTTATTCGATGTGATTGTGATTTATTCTGGGCGTGCACAGAAAGAGCCAAAGAGCAGTTAAATAGACTTTGCGTAAAAATAGATAGCGATGCATGTAATCTACGTGTACGTATGCAGGGTTTTTTTTGGTGCAGCGATGTCCAAATGCTTACTGAATGACATGAGCTTGACTGGCAAAGCGAACCGATAATTTAATTTTACTGCAGTTATTGTTGGCTCCATGATACGTGGTGTATCATATTCCAGTTAATGGAATACACTGGCATAGATGCTTGAACAAATAAGCAACTCGGCGGCGTATATTACTAGTGATAACCTAAACAAGAAGAGACAGCAGTAAGTGGAACTGAGCAGATTTGTCTCTTCTAACCGTTTCACATCAGCAGATAGATGTTAATCATACGTCTCCAGCTTTGAGGGGAAGTAAGAAAGCTTCGGATGGACTCCTTTCTTGCTGCGAGTTGTTCCTGGATGCTTTTTCTGAGCTTACCTATGCAGAATAGAATGCTCTTTCCTAAAACAGTTATATATGGCCTAGAAATGGCAGGATGAGACTTTGTTCTTTGGCGGCTATGAATGTGCTGGTCCGGCACACAGACTGCTCGCTTTGTAAACATTTGTTTAGTAACACCAGGCCGTTGAAGAATTAGAAGTTAACAAAAAAGCTGTCGAGTGAAAGAGCAGCAACGGGGCATCAAATTGTAGCGAGTCAAATCCTCAAAGATGCTGACTGGTCTTTACCTCTCCTTTCCTTTCAGTCTCTGTTTCAGTTGCCAGAATTTCGGAGGCTGGTCCTTGGGTACTCCCTCCCACAAAACGTGCTTGAGAGTTGTCGTAGTCGCGCTGTAAGTTTTCATCGAATAACGTTGTAAACTTTCCCTCTTTTGTGGCATGCTGTTCTGCTCTTTCTCTAAGCCGATTTAATCTGGGGCCATCTGAAACTGCCCTGCCTATGTTAATGGCTTTCAAATTGTCGAGCTACGTTAAAGACAAATTTGGGAAATACTTTTCAAAGGCAGAATCACTGTAGAAAAAAACCAGGCATTTCTTGTAAAGCTTGCCTCTCGAGCTTCTAACTGTGGTGTGGGGAGAAATTCATCCCTTGGAACTTCTCTGGTAGCTCCAGACTGTTCGTTCCTTCGCATGCACCATAGGAGAACTGGTATTTGAGCCTGGTCTGAAGGTCTCTCTAGCCCCAGTACCTTCTGAGAGCAGTCAGCAGAAGGTGCTTTGGAAATATTTCGAGAAAAAGGCACGCATGGGATAATCCTTCGCTTGTTACATCGTTCTAGCTTGTGGCCATCGCCGTTTAAGAGCCTTTGCTTTGCCTGCTTCGTGTGTGCTTTTGATACTCTAGGAAACCACAAATGCGGACAATAAATTCATAAATTCACCAGCTTTTGCCTTCCGTTTTAGCAACTGCTGCTTCTGGCACTCTTTTCTCTAAAGGTTTTTGTTTCGGTTAAATATGCGTGTGGTATTCTGTGGCGCTTTGTTTTAAGACGCTGCTTTTTCGAGTTGCAGGAAGGGTTTGGCTTTTCTTCTTTTTGCAATGCAGGGAAAAAGAAACATTGCATTCATGCAAGAACTTCAGTGTCTGTTTGCTTTAATGCTGGGGACACGTCGTAAGTTTGTAGACCCTTCTGCAGCACTGGAACTCTTGAGGGATGCGTTTAGATCCGCTGAAGAACAGCAGGTAAAACCACGTTAAAAAGCCTTTTGCTTTCTTTGAAACAGCATTTGCAGCCACGGCAATCCTATTTCACTTCATCCTGCTGTTACTTTCAGAGGCGTCTCCCCATGTTTGTCAACTGACAAGCAGCTGTCCCTGTGTCATTTAGGCGAAATGTACGTGCTTGCTAATTAAACAGCCAGCCTAACAGTGCTCTACCCGGTGCCATCTGGGTAGTTGGGGAGCGATCGCAATAATTTCCTCTGATCTAGTTTTCAGATGAGCAGAGTGTTCATTATCGGTCTAAATCAGCACAGCACTTCAGTTTCACACTTCTTTCAGCTGGCAATATACGGCAATGGCTAGGTACGGCAATACCAGTCAGGTTGTATTCCAGTAGGTTTGAGAAACCAGTAGACTGTGGAAACGCTTTCTGGTTGGTACGACGCTTGACTCTCGACTTTTGTCTCTCTTCTAGCAAGACGTGAGTGAATTCACACACAAACTACTAGACTGGCTGGAGGATGCATTCCAGCTTGCTGTGGATGTCAGGTGAGTTTTTTGTGATCTCAGGAGTTTGACCTGATGCTGAGGAGAAGCAGATTTTTAAAGGCAAAGCCTTAAGAAATGAGAGGGCTTCACCTGAAAATTTTGAGTAAAAGAGAGAGAGTTCTTTGTTTACTGAGGATGATGCTCCTTAGGCTCGAAATATGCTTATGAAGCATTATATCTACATTTGCTGTATGTCAGCGTAGGACTTTATTGAATACCGATATGGCCTGCAGAGTAAATAAGCTTTCTAGGAGAACTCAACAAAAGCGGTGTACGTGAAGGATCCGGTTTCTTGGAACCGCGTTTCAAAAGGTAGTGCCTTAACTTCCCCCGCCCTCCTTGCCAGCGTAAGTGTTATAATGTGCCTTTGAGTACCAAAACAGATGAGAAGCTTCCTCTGTATTTTGTGCTTGGATGGAACACTTTACTTTTAACTGCAGGAAGATTCCCAAGCAAAGGCTTAGATTATGACTTGGGGCCTTTTTTTTGCAGCCTACAGCTGCAAAGGAATGCGTGCTTTTTCTTTCTCAAACAGGAGCCCTGGGGACAAATCTGAAAACCCAATGGTACAGCTTTTCTACGGGACTTTCCTGACTGAGGGTGTCCATGAAGGTGAGTTAAGGGTTTCGTAGATTCTCGTTGTAACTCCTTTGAGCGTTTTGAGTTACAGCAGTGATGATACAGGATTTTGTTGCGCGTTCCTGATGAAACTGCCTAGTTCTTTAAACTTGCAAATAGTCATCTCGATAAAATTGTCTGTAACATTTATAAAGTCTGTCTTCTGAAAACACTAAATACTCGCAAGTACTTACGTATTTGAAAGCATTCATTTATAAGGAGGCTTGCCCTGACAGACGTGTACACGCCTGTATGCAGTTTGGTTCTTGCAAGTTGCACCTCTGACTGGTGCTGACAGCAAACTCTTGAGTTCACCAGAATTTTTTGTTCTCTTAAGTTCATTCATCGTTTTTTGTATTCTTTCCATCATCCAGGCAATACTTTTTCCAAGATCGAAACCTTTGGTCAGTATCCCCTTCAGGTAAATGGTTATCGAAACTTGAATGAGTGCTTGGAAGGAGCCATGGTGGAGGGAGAGATGGATGAGACGAGAGCATCTCAGTCAGTGAAGTATGGACAGGAGGTTAGTTTTACCTTTTTTCAATCAGCTTTTAGTTGACTGCCTCAGAAAAACGTGACACACGTAACGCGGGGGTGTCTCAGTATCTTCTGATAACTTTAAACAGCAATCGTGAATGTTCCCTAAGAGTTGAATACAAAATATTTTCCGAATACCTGGAATCTCACGTAAATGTATGTGAGTGTTACATTGTGAAATGCTAAGACTTTACTTATTTGTAAAGATGTGTTGTCCTGTATAACGGGTTTGAGGAATTTGTTTTAAAATGAAAAGGTAAACATCTGCTTCTGATGCAAGTGTGATAAAGTCTCTCTCTTTCTGTTGAAGCCTACCTGTACCTGAGTAGGGGGAGAACCACTGCCTCCATATTTTCGGAGGGTAAAAGTACAGTGCTTAACTCTATGGTATGCCATTTGGAATTTGTATCTTTCTCCCTATTACGGTGTGTGGTTTTTTCTTCTCATTTTCACTCTTACCACCTGACTGTGCTGATTTTTATTTTTTTTTCTTCCCCCCAATCCCCCCCCCCAATCTCACAAATCACAAACCAATCATAAAATATTTAGTTGTGGCAGCGTAGAAAGTGAAGATGTACCATTAGATTCAGCATCCTACACGTGTAAGTGCAACTGAGAGGTTAGCTTAGAGAAAGACTGGGAAATAACGTTAAGAAATTTGCAAAGGCAATTAGCGTAGGGGGGGTGGGAGAGGAGTTTTAGTTCTGTGAGAATGCCTGAAAAATGCGTTGCTGTGGTTGTTTAAACTAGCAAAGAGAAATGAAGCCTTGGGCGGGTAGGCCCTGTCCGACTCTGGACTCAGATGCTTGTTTCTGGTTTCCCTGGTTCCTGCCTGAGGCCGTTCATGTGTGCATTTAGGGCAGATGTAGGCGAAACTGATAGAGGCTTGTGCCGAAGGGACGTAGGGAGCTCGTTGGGCAGGTTCTCTCCAGCTTTTCAGTTCCTCCAAATCCTTGTCCGAAAAATAAGGGAAATTGGATGGATAGAAGGAAAAGGCTCTGGCTTTATTGCTAAGAAATCTGACTGGAAAAACTGTGCATCTTGATTTCACTTCCCAGGATGTCGTGACTAGAGGACTGCCTGATAGGGGACGTAGAGAATAAGGTGCATTTTGTCTTTTGAGAACGTAGGTGAGTGTACTGAAGCTCAAAGCATCAGTGGGACTAACGAGAACTTATGTTTCTCCCAGGTAATAGGTGTGTACATCATTCCTTCTCCGTGTTTATGTTCTCTTGTTCTGAAGATTAGGCTTCTTGTCAAAAAGCTCTGCTACCTGGCCATTTCCTTCCAAATTTTTTTCAAAATGATAATGAAAAAAGAAATTTGCCTTCGTTGGAAATATTTTAGATCTAAAAACGTGCTTGTTGCGCTTGTGGCTTGTTGCCACAGATTTATTGTGGCAGGACGTCTGAGGTAAATCCTGCAGATAAGGAAAATGAGCTTGGTGTGCTCATCCCGAGTCCAGCATGGAGCATTGTCTGGGTGATGCCTGCGAAGGAAACTTCTGGAAGTGGGTGCTGGAAGTATTTGTGAACCCGGGGAGAGAGAGAGGAAGTGTAAATTCAAGCGAGAATTTTTTCTTTCAACATGGCCCTCTGAAACAGTATATGAAATGTACAGAATGCAAGCGTCTCCCCTGAATCTCCTAAACCGAGTAGTTTGCAAATAGACTGAGAGAGGATAAGGAATCGGGTACTGCTTGAGGACTTCTGGTTTTGTTCATCATCGTTGCATGTGATCTACATTGGAAAAGAACTCTCTTGGAGGCTCTTAGGTGACGTGCGGAGTTTGTGTAGTCTCCGCTAATTCTGTAAAATTCAGTGCTGGACCTGTTAATAATCTGTCAAGCTGGATGTGTCAGGCAATGAAAAGTAACTTTCTGAAAGCGATTATGAGGCTTTTTCATGGTAAAAATGTAAAATGGAAGCAGAAATTTTAATCTCGTAAAATTTGGCTTTCTGACTAGTCACTCTGTGAGCAAAATACAGACTAAATCATTATTTAAAGACAGACAGTCATTTAGGATCGGTCTAAAATCATTTAGGATCAGTCAAAAATGTGCTATTTAGCAGTCCTCTTAAAACAAGTCCCTTTGGGGGCATTTCTGCTTTTGTTGCAGCGCTGGTTTACAAAACTCCCACCAGTACTGACCTTTGAACTCTCCCGATTTGAGTTCAATCAGTCACTAGGACAGCCAGAGAAAATTCACACCAAGCTAGAATTTCCCCAGACTATTTATATGGACAGGTGAGTTGTTCTGTGGTACGGTATGTTTAAAGCTGTTGCCTTATTGTAATTATGGAAATTAAAAAGGTCGTATGGGTGAGCAAGGAAGGATTCTAAAATATTTGTGAAAGATGTTAGAAGCAAACAAGTCTGACACGGCAGGGCTCTGTATTTCTCTGTTTAGGTACCTCTACAGCAGTAAAGAGCTTATTCAGATGAAGAGAGAAGAAATGAAGAGATTGAAGGAGAAAATGGTGATTCTGCAGGAGAAACTGGAAAGGTAAGTAGTCATCTCCATTTATTTTTGTGCCCTGTGGAGCTGTGCAAGTGCTTCCTTTTAAACAAGCTTTCTCACAGAAGAGACACTTGTAGGGGAAGGAGAAACAGAACCAGGTTTGTTCCGAGAAGCGTGGAGTGAAGAAGTGTGGTTTTAAAAACAAACTCGTGGCTTTGATGGTTTCTGAGTATTACTGGTGCTGTTACAAGAATAAATTCTTTAAATAGTAAAATGGCCACCGTCAGCTGCCTTGGCAAGTTTTGGGGAAGAAGCCCAGTAATACGTTTAAAAGAATCTACATATTTATTCTTTTTTTATATCAGAGGTCCCCTCCAGCTTAGAGTTTGGTGGTGTTCATTGGGGAGGGAAGGAAATCGATAGGAAAGATCTGGTTTGTGGACAACCAGAAGATCTCATGTTCCAGGTGCTTTGTGTAAAAGTCCTTTTAATGGACATGAAGCTTGCATACAGCTTGCATCTTTAAAATGACGGTTCTGCAAACAAGTGGCAGGCAAAGAGGTGTGCTGCGTCACAGTAGCCCTGATGGTCTCTGTCCTCGGTGAGGTTCTGGCGGGTGTGGTGGAAACAGTTGATATTTAGACCTGTGCGACCCAGCCAGGGTCGGGTTGGGACAGAGTTAACAGTCTCCATAGCAGCCGGTTTGGTGTTGCATTTGGGTTTTGCGACTAAAACGGTGCTGATGGCACAGCAGTGTTTTGGCTGCTGCTGAGCAGTGCCCTGCAGCCTCCAGGCTCTCAAGGTCCGCTGGTGGGAGATGGTGAGTTGGGTCCCGTGGCATCACCTGGGTTTTTCCCCTCCTTCCTTCATGGCTTAAACTGTCTCCATCCTGAGCCAGGAGCTTTCTTCTCTGTCGCTCTTCTGCTGTCCCCTCGGGTTTAACCTGTCATGTTCCTTCATTCGTGCAACACCTTGCATTGTTTTCTAGGTACATGAAATACGGCTCTGGCCCGGCCCGCTTTCCGCTGCCTGACATGCTACAGTATGTTCTCGAGTTCATCGCGACAAAGCCAGCTGGAGTTGTTTCTCCTACTCAGGGCTCTCGGACAACGGTCCTGCAGTCCCAAGCCGAGCCTCACGTTTTGGACGTGCTTTCGCAGCCAAATGGGTTAGTAAACAGAAATAAAGACTTTGTAGGGGAATGTTTTGCCTTTCAGCTCAACGCTCCTTGTTGGCATGCTAGAAGTGGGTTACTTATCTGGGCGCTTGTCAGCGTGCTGCTGTAATGTAGGAATGCCTGTGCAAGTGGTTGGTCGCTGCCTTGCTCCTAGCTAGGTTCTCTTTGTGTAAATATGACGCTGCATCTAGTCTGTTCTTTTTCCTTTTCCAAAAGCATCACCATGTTCCTTATCTAAGCAGCAATTCTGAGTTAAATGATGTGCTCTTTTTGGATAGGTTACTAATTTTTTTGCTTCAGCAACCAGTAAATTACTGCAGTATTGGATTATTACAAACCTGGCCAGCACGGTTGATTTACACTGTGAATTAAGCTGAGTAAATACATGAGTTTCTTAGTAGTAAGGGAAGGAATTTTTAGAATTGCTCATTGTGGGTCGGTGCTTACAGAGTTCTGTAACAATTTTTGCTTTTATTTGTCCTATATTTTAATTCGGACTGTTCAGGCAGAAGTACGTTTCAACGTACTTGTTCTCTTTATGTTTTGTACCCTCCTGGAAGAGCAGTCCTGCTCTGGCTCTGGAGTACATTTTGTTTGGTGTATTTCATGTTCTTTTCCAAAAAGAGAAAAAAAACAAGAGAAAGATTGAAAGACTTATCCACTGTTCTTGTATTTTGCCTCACAGCTTAGTAGAAAGGGACGACGCTCAGACTGAA
This sequence comes from Cariama cristata, assembly GCF_000690535.1. Lineage (NCBI taxonomy): Eukaryota > Metazoa > Chordata > Aves > Cariamiformes > Cariamidae > Cariama > Cariama cristata. Next base: position 14,382 of record NW_009595128.1, read on the forward strand.
GATGGAGCTTTCTCTTTGGCAAATTCTTTGCCGCAGCCAAACTCGAGGATGCCGCTCCAGCCTTCTGGTTCGCCGGCAGAAATGTCGGAACGTCTGGCTCCCCGCATGGTTTCCGAGGAAGAGCTGAACCTTGTTCGGACGTGTCTGCAGCGATGGAAAAACGAGATCGAACAAGACGTGCAAGGTTGGCCCGAAATGTGTTCGCTGCAATTTTCCTGTTGAATGCCAGCCTGATTTCCCCTCTTGCTTTGGCTGGATACCTCCTGAACTACAAAGAATCTTGTACATGTTTCAGCTCTGGTGTTAAGTGTATTTGATGGTTACTGCGCGGCTTCAAACTTGTTGAAGTGAAAGTGGCTGGAATAGCCTCATGAGTAGTCGTTCATTTTTATGTATTTCTTTCATTCGTGATGTTCTTGGCAGATCTGAAGGAGTCTATTGCCAGAATCAACCTGTCCATTGAACAAATGTATTGTGACCCCCTCCTCCAACAGGTAAGAAATGCAGCTTCATGAGGTAAATATTAAACTGGTATTGCCGGTACTGGGTTTTGTTAGCAGCTGTCAGTTTAAATTGTCCGCTTTGTTGTACTTAAAAAGTCCCTGCGATGAAGCAGAGAACAAATTCTTTATGAAAATCTCGTTGCTTTTTCCTTTAAAAGTCACTTCTCACTCAGTAGGAAATCTACCGTATGAATCAAGAGTCTTGTACCAGGCTACAGCTATGAATGCATGTGCAATTTTTGTGCAGAGGTCAGGCAAACATCATTTACTAAAAGTAACACCTGAAAACTCCGTCCATGTGAACTTGCAGGTTCCCTATCGTTTGCACGCAGTCCTGGTACATGAAGGGCAAGCAAACGCTGGTCACTACTGGGCCTTCGTATACGACAAGCCTCGAAAAAGCTGGCTCAAATACAATGACATCTCGGTGACAGAATCGTCGTGGGAAGAACTGGAGAGAGATTCATTCGGAGGCTTGAAGAACGCCAGTGCCTACTGCCTCATGTACATAAGCGATCAGGTGCCCCTCTTTGTTGCAGGTACTGGAGCCAAAACTGCTGGTTAGGTAGACATTTGTGTGTCATCACGTCTCTCTAGCCCGCACGGTTGTTAAGTTCCTCAGCTTCTGTTTGGCACAGTTGCCTTTTGACAATGCAAAAAATCTCACCCCAGGTAGAAGCGAAATCAGTTGCTCTGTGCTGGCTTCATCTCTAAATCCCTGGTAGGGCTGAAAACTGAAGAACTGTACTGGTGAGATTAGGTACAGTATTTCAGGTGTTATTAATGTGCATAAATATTCAAGCTCCCCCTTTGTCGCGTTCAGCATGCATCTAGCACTGGTGTTTTCGCTTTGACTCCTTATATAGTTTATGCGACAGTGTTCCTTTCATAAGGACACTTCTCGCATTTTTATCACACTTTCTGACTCCTTGGCTTGTTTTTTAGCGGTGCCGTCGTATCGAACCTAAGCGGGGCCCTTCTTTTATGCAGCCTTTTCTAGGGCATGAGTTATTGGTAGCAGTGGCTTAGACTCACAAGCGTGTTTGCAGTGCCAATGTATAAATAGTTGTGCGGAGAAATTATTGTGCACGTGGCACTATACATGGCAAACAGCTGTAGAAGAACCTAATAATTTCACGCGTGGTTCATTTTGATGTAATAAATAGAAAGAAACAATAGAGAACTGTCATTCTGTTCGTTGCTAAATATGGCTGATGAGGATCTGGAGGTTGTTCTTTGTCTCTCTTCCTGTGGCAGTTCTGTTTCTGAAATGAACCCATGGTTGGTTTGGTGTTTTCCCCCCCACCTCCATTCAATGCCATTTTTGTTGTTTTTTAAAGATGCTTTGCTTTTACAAGGGATGTGTAAGAAATATGGTGTGTAGAGAATTGGCATTTGCTCTTGATCGATTTCAGGACTTGTCTAAAGCTGATACGGCTTGGGGTTTGTGCTGTTTTAAAACTGAATACTGAAGTAGATCTAAAAAGTGCTGAGAAAGGCCAGCGTGACGCTCATGCTACAGAATCCATGCAGTTCCCTGCCTTTATATGCTGTGTAGTGTGGTAGGTGTGATATCTCCAGCCCAATTGTGAATTTTCCGGCTATTGGCAGTTGAAATACTGTTCTCTGTACAACTGTTGCCCTTGAATAAGGATGTATTCCTGCCCTGCTGCATCAACAGGTGCTGTTTCTGGAATTTCTCTGTGATAAATGCTGCCCAGTGGTTCAACAACACAGGTTTTGGTTTCAGATAACTATGTAGATTTGTCTTCATTTTTGCACTTTTGCTTACGAACTGCTTAAATTACAAAGCTAGTAGAAAGTTGGGGTTGGTTTTTTTCTCCCTGTTTATCCCTCAGCCAATTTGAGGGTGGCTTTCCATAATATTGCATCTTTGTTTAGTCTCTAATGGTGGTGTCCTGCTGCTTTGTGTTTCCTTATATGCCCCTGCGTTTCTTCCAGAGGAGGACGACGGCTCAGAGGTTGGGCAGTTTCAGAAGGAAGTCGAAGCCTTACCCCCAGAGCTGAGACACTACATCCAGGAGGACAACTGGCGACTCGAGCAGGAGGCAGAGGAGTGGGAGGAAGAGCAATCTTGCAAGATTCCTCAGATGGAGCCTTCGCCTGCTTCTGAATCGCAGGACCTCTCTTCTGAATCAGGACCAGGTGATAACCGCGTCTGAATTCGCAAACCGTGTTGAAACTGGTCACAGGCAGCTGGTCACAAATAGCACTCTGCTGGAGCCATCCATAGATTTCTAGATATCTGTCCCGGTCTGGCTAAAACAGGACCATTTCTCCTTTTGGTAGATTTTCCTTCAGTGAAGTTTCTTCTAAGTCACTGCGCTTTCTGAAGCCGGCTACATGTTTTTCAGACAGCGGCTGCCTTCAGAATTGGTAACGCTTGATGTTTATAATTGCTACTAAAGTAAGGGCAGGATCAGTATGCAGAAAGGCCCACGTTTATACTTGTTTCTGTGGGAATCAAGGTCACCGCTGACTCTCTCATGTTAAGCAAGTGAAAAGATGTAAAAGGGTCGTGCCTGCGGGGAGGTGTGGGCGGGACAGGTGACCAAAAACTGTCCAGCGAGGGATTCCATCCCATCCACGTCACACTCGGTATAAAGCTCAGGGATCAGGGGAGCCAGCCCTTCTTTCATGGCCGGTATCCCTGTGGGACCCCGCTCCCTCTCCTGCCTCCGCTCCCGATCCATGCATTCCTGAATCCGGTTCCCATCTGCTGCCGAGTCCGGCCCGGGACATACCGTTGCCCACCCTGCTGCTCCGTGATCATCATTGAGAAGCTCAGTATTGGTTTTCTATATTTCTATTAGTAGTAGTATTAGTATTAACATTATTTTACTCTTTTTCATTGTTAGCGTTTGATTGAAGTAGTTTTCATTTTGCAACCTGTAAGTGTCTCTCCCTTTTCTCCTCCCCATCCCCTTTGGGAGAAGAAGGAGTTAATGGAGAGCATCTGCCGTCCGCTTTAATTGCCAGCCCAGCCTTAAACGGTGACAATATCTAGGAGAAACTGTTGATGAAGTAGCAAAGGCAGCTGGTGGAAGCTCTGTCCTGGCAATTCCAAAGGCTCTTCTCCTATTTTTGCATGCGCGTCCTTCCAGGCTTGTCACCAGAAATGCTGTTTTCCATTCATTTAATCATAATGGGCTAATCTCATTTCACTTCCAGACTTTTTTTTTTAAAATAAATTTTCAGTAGAGAATGTTCGAGTGCTGTTCTCTGGAGCAGGAAAGCGTTACTTGGCAATCGCTGACAGTTTGTGCCATGCCCACTGGAAAAGGGGTATATGCACAAGCTCACGGCGAAACACCCTCACCTCTAGGATGAACGCAGCAGCTGTTTAATCCTGCATAGACAAGCTGCGCAGCGTTTTAGAATAGGATAGGAGAAGTCGTCCTGCGGTTCATGCTTGCTGATATGACACCTCTGTCCTGACAGATCAGTCTTCAGTCTGTGAGCGGAGCGTGCGCTCCCTGTCCTCCGAACACGCCATGATTGCCAAGGACCAGACTGCCAAGGCCATTGCCAACACCGCCGACGCCTATGAAAAGAATGGCGTGGAAGCAGCTCTCTGCGAGGTAGGAGCTGAGCCCTGGCCCAGGAAGCAACCTGTTCTTGTCTTTGTATTCTTCTTCTTGAGACCTTTGCTTTTTCCGTTTCTGTGTGGTTCTGTAGCTGTGCCACGATGAACTCGGTTCCCTCTTGCTTTCCTGTGTTCGGCTTTGGTTTTTCTTACTCTTTTTCTTCTTTTTCTTCTTGGCCACAGCCCAAGGAGGTTTAGCCAGTGAAGGCCCAACCGGGAGAAACAGCCCTTATGCTTCAGGCAGAACAACCACAGGATGCTAAGGAAACAGAGTCTGCTGCCCAAACTAGCTCCCAGGTCTCGGAAGTGGAAATCCCCAGTGTGGGGAAGATTCCTGTTAGATCCGATGCAGATGGATATAATGAGGAGGTACAGATAGTAGCGCAGGGGTTAATTGCTGCCAGTCATTAACCTTTAACTGTGTAGTCAGCTGGCTTTGAGCTTTCCCAAGACAGGGTACCATAACAGTCTGGCATGGAAGCAACGCTGTTCACAAAGTGCATTTTCCCGCTGCAGAAAGAAATTAAGAAGGCCAGACCAAATCGTTCAGTAATTTCATTTCTAAATGCCATCAGGAAAGCGGCTCTGTAAAAGCTCTCAATCATTAGATCTGCACGTTGGTCCTTTAAGCCTTCTGTCTGGCACAACTACCTCAAAATTGATCCTAGCTATATTAATTTGCTTGCAAGCCTCTTTATTGTCTCCGGTTACAGTTTCGTCCCCTCTCTCAAAGACATCGGCCACTAATAGCATAACTTACAGTACCCTCGCTACTGATCATTTTTGACTCTGACAATTTAACCACGCTCGTACGTACTCACGCGGCATTGCGGAGGTTCAGTCTCTGTCACAAGTGCAATTGGATTTCGCACAAACACCGAGACCGTTACTCCTTATAGGCTTGTGTGAAGTCGGCTCCACCGTAGGCACCGCTCTATTACTTGCATTGCTTAGGAAGATTGAGTGGGACACAGAGGGGATACGGCTGGTGTGCTTTACATTCTCACGTGTTGAATTTGCAAAGGCAAGGCTTGGAGCGACCAGCCTTTAGACCTTTAAGTGCTTAAAAAAAAAAAAAAAGCCCTGCATGTAAAGTGCATGTGATAGAGTAAGTGGCATACAAGTAAATCGCAGCTCTGGCTAATTCCACCTGTATTCGTGTGACTTCCTTCAAACCTTACCTTTTGAAAGTTTGTTTCCGTTCTTCACCATGCCTTCTCTTCTTTCCCTGTCTGTTACTGTTTCCCTTGTTCTCGTTTGTGTTTGTTTTCCTGCTTTCATGGTAGGTGATGCTGAGTCCGGCCATGCAAGGTGTCATCCTGGCTATTGCAAAAGCCCGCCAGACCTTTGATCGAGATGGGTCTGAAGCGGGTCTTGTTAAGGTATCTTACTTGTTTGCTAAATCCAATAGTATGGATATCCATTTTCGCAAAATGAGGAATCTATGCTCTGTTGACATATCAAGAATGTAAAGGGAATGATTCGTGCCGGTTTTCTTCCAGTTAATGGCCCTTCCGGCCTGCCTTTCAGTTTCTACTCTCTTATCGTGACAACGTATCTGACAATTTTTAGAGCTTGTAAGAAAGAGCTCCCTCCTCCCAGGCAAAATTACCGCCTTTTTTTCTTTTTTCCTTTTTTTTTTTTTTTTTTACTTTTCACTATTTTTTCTGCTTACTCTTTTAGTATTGGCAGCTCTCGATCTGGGGAATAAAAAGGAGACTTTCTTTGCCTGCTTTCCAGAACCTGTTGTCTAGGTCCTCGGTGTGATCATCAGAAAATAAACTGTCACTCGTGAATTTTGATTATTTTTTTTTTCCCCCTTGGTCCTGAACATGCACGCTTACTGTGACGTCTCTTGTAAAACGTGCCCTCGAGAATTGTATGTGTTGAACAGAGGGACTGGAAAGAATAAGCACTGCTGACTGTTGAAGCTGACGTTAGGTTTTACAGGCAGGTAGATTTAACTAAAAGCGCCGCATGGGGGAAATCACCCCTGCTATTAATCTGTATAAATATAAATCACAAGATATTCTTGCACCTTTACTACAGATAGAAGGGTATTACAATCAGTTTTTACAGCCTTGGCGCTCACAAGAGGATTACCAAAACTGCCGAAGGCAGCTATACACCCCCCTCTCTGAAAGGCATTTAGACACCTTGGCGCTTTTGGAAAGCACACGCTTCATGCGTGGGGTTTGCCTTGGGGATGCCTTTTGTTTGCAGTTCCAGGCACGCGTGGGCTTCCGTGCAGCACTGGAACATAACCAAGCAGCGGAGGCTAGGTATCGCCCATGGGAACCCTGTCGTTACAGGAGAGGTTTGGGCTTTGTGTCAGCTGCTGTGGCTTTCCCCGGGACAGCAGAGCGGACGCGATAGTACGTACGTTTCGTTGGCAGGCGTTCCACGAGGAGTACTCCCGGCTCTACCTGCTTGCCAAAGAGACCCCGACCCCTCAGAACGACACCCGCTTGCAACACGTGCTCATTTACTTCCTGCAGAACAATGCTCCGCAGCAGGTGGTGGAACGGACCCTTCTCGAGCAGTTTGCAGACAAAAACCTCAGCTACGATGAAAGGTTTGTGCCACCCACGCCAAGATGAGGCTTTTCCCCTGCGGAAGCAGGCAGGGCTGTCGTTCTGATTTTTCTCGTCTCTGCTTCCACGGAGCAGGTCAATTAGCATTATGAAGGTAGCACGAGCAAAGCTGAGAGAAATCGGTCCCGACGATGTCGATATGGAGGAGTACAAGGTAAGGGACCAGAGCACTGCCTTTGATCCTTCGCCCAGTCACAGTCACCGGCACAACTGTCAGCAGCTTCCTTGCTGTCCAAAGCTCCCGTCTGCAGAAGGACGCTGAAAAGGAGAAAGCATACGCTGGCAATCTCCTGAGCTTTGAGGAATGTCTGTGCAGTTGTCTAAATTGATTTACGTGTCGCTTAGGAGAGACATTTAAAACCTTCAAGGGCTAAATTCTGATAGGCTTTTGAGTTGCAAAGGAACGTAAAACACGTGCGTGTTACAGGCAAAGCTGACGCTCTGCTTTCTTGCTGCTCCCCAACAGAGATGGCACGAAGACTACAGCCTTTTTCGCAAGGTGTCAGTTTACCTGCTGACGGGGTTGGAGCTGTACCAGAATAGCAAGTAAGTTACTTTTATTTGTGCGTTTGGGCAAGAGAAGCTCTAGCCTGAAAGTAAAGGCCATTTTGACAGACCAACTTCTTGATGTTGATGGCCCATTTGCGTTCAGTCTTACCTTTGAGGCCAACAGGCTTTCTTTTCGGCTTGCTAACAGCCCTGTTGGGAATCCACAGTCAACCTTGATGAACGATTTAAATATTATGCCGAGGTACTCGCTAGCTGTCTGACAGTTTCTTGGCGTTTCCCTTAATTTTTCGCTCCGTGAAGCAGAGCTTTATATTCTTATTTCCAGACACGGGTTTGCAGGAGTGATTGCCATTGCCTTTTATTTATTTTTTTTTTCCGCCCACTTCGAACTCCTGTATTAAAATTAAACTGTCTTGAATTGGAGGTTATGCTTTGTGTAAACACACACTTTGGAGTACTCTAGACTCTCAAGAATGTTAAAAGGGCCTTGTTTTCCTCCTTGCTGTTTTAGAACCTGTATTTTACAGAAATAGGGCAGTGTGGAGAAGGACAGTGCCCTTTTATGAAAGACTGGTAATTTGAACAGTGATTTTTCCAATCTGGAAAATAAACTGGCTTTCAGAAATTATTCATGGATGGAAACAGAGTTGAATTCTGAGGCGGTTAGCCAGGATGAGCCACCAAATTCAGGTGGGCAAATTGACAAGAGGCTGGGCGGGAGAGCCTGGTAGAGCTTCCCTGAATTGACCTTATCCCTGTCAGCCGTTTTGTTTTCTCACCAGGGGGGGTTACAAGCAAGAAGTACGTAAAGGAACTGCAAACATTACCTTCTGCACTTCTTTGAGCCTTCTCTCAAAGTGCAAGGTTCCCGGAGCAACACAGAACTCATCAAGGCTGGCCGAGTTGTGTACAAACTTGGCTTTAAAGGGCTCTTCCTAAGATGCTCCTTTGGCATACTGGGCCGAAAGGCATGTTAATTACTTGGTGTAGGGCAGCTGCTCATTTATGCTTTGGCAAGGAAATAAAGTTTTTCCTGTCGGGCCCCATGCTAGGTACCAGGAGTCGCTCACCTACCTGGTCTACGCCTACCAAAGCAACACCAAGCTGCTGAGGAAAGGAACCAACAGAGGAGTGAACGAATCGCTGATCGCCTTGTACAGAAGGAAGTGTCTCCTGGTTTGTATGGAGGAACTTGACGCTCATTCTTAGAGGGGAGGGGAGGGGGCAGTCTGGGTGACGCTGACTCCTGCGGTGCAGTTCGCTTACCGACTGCTTGCTGTGTGTTGCCCAGGGGATCAGACCATACTGTATCCCCTTTTAGGAGCACCCTTAATTAATGTGCTGCGTTTTCAGGGAAGGTTTGGATGCTGCTGAACACACTCATGGGTTTAACTCAGTGCTTGTGTTGTTAACTCAGTGGTTGCATTGTTCTCTGTCGGTTTGCTCCTTCCACCCCCACCCCCAATATTTATTTCTAATGTTAATGGCTTCCTCTCTCTGAGCAAAAGATGATGTCCTTTTCCCCAGGGGGCAAAAGGAGAGCATAAAAATGAGGCTTTGTTTTTTAGTTCACGCTCCATGGTTGCCGAGAGCAGCGTAACTGTCTCTCTTGTGCCTATTAACTGTGGCTTCTGCCCCTGACCAAGTACCAGCAGTAGTATGGAAATCCAGGAAGTAATAATTCCATGAAATAATGTGCCTGACGGCTCTCGGAGAATCTGGGTAAAGGCAGATCCATGCTTGCTTTTTACAAGTCTGGACCCTGGTTCTCCCTCCTCCCCTAGAAGCTGAACGAGGTGGCAGCATCCCTCTTCGTAAGTTGTGAAGAAGCTCGCGTGGCAGAGGGCATTAGCATCCTGAACGAGCTGATCATCCCCTGCATGCACCTCATGAACAACTTCGAGATCTCCAAAGAGGACCTGGATGCCATCGAGGTCATGAGAAGCCGCTGGTGCTCCTATTTGGGGCGCGAAGACATGGACGGTAGGGATCGGCTGCTGGCCTTGCCTTTTTTGTGCCGTTTGTGGGCAGGGCAGCATCTCGATCTGAACGAGGAAGGAATTAAAGGACCGTTTAAAACTCTTCCTTCAATTCCTGGCATTGGCACTGTAGCATGTTGGGGTCCTTCAGAGTGCGAGAAGAGAAATGCATTTGAATCATCTATTGAATTATGGTATGGAAGAATTTAATCTTCCTTTGCACCAAAGACACAGGAGGATTCCTCTTCCCTGAAATGCGAAAAGTTAATTTGAAAAGAATGGCGTAGCGTTATCTAGATGTGTTTTGGTTTTCTGTTCCAAGTGGAGGTCTCCCTGCAGATGGCAGGTGAATGCCGATGGGCTTGATTGCGTAGGCATGCTGCTCACCGGGAGGGAGGAACAGGTTTTATTGGTGGCCAGGAACATGGCCAGAGTTGCAGAGGACCAGATGAGGCAGCAGCTTCAGAGGATCTTTGCATTCTCAAGAGAGGTTTGTCAGTTTAGAGCTGATTTTTGGTTCTGGATAGCTGTTCTTGTTCTGTATTGTCCTTCTGCAACCTGGAGTCGGGCTCCCATGACACCCCTCAGGTCATTTTGGTTGAGAGAAACGGGGTTTGACCCCACCTCGATCTGTCCGGACGATGCCTGCTCAGTACAGGCTGCCATGCCGAAGTACGAGACGTGACAGGCTGTAAAGCATACTCCGTTTCCTTCACGTGCAAAGTCAGCGTTTGAGCGTCGCCTCGAAGCGCGTAGTTGCTTCTGCCTTGCCAGCCAGTTCAGGGCCTTTTCTGGGAAAAGGCGATACCCCGGGGGGACGCGGCACCGTCCCCAGGGCAGCCAGGTGGCAGGGGAGCTTCTCTCTGTTCAGGGCGCCCTGGGTCGGCGGGCAGGACTCCAGGACGGAATGAGGGAGTGAGGTCCAGGCGGGCGGCAGCTGGTGCGAGGCCTCCTCTGCGTCAGCAGACGCTGCTCGTCCCCGCCTGCAGGCGATGGGCAGCTTTCAGCGCTGGAAGATGATTCTCTGAAAGGCGTCATAGGTTTTTAGCTCGCAGCCCCGGAGCCCTCTGCCATCTGCTCTTTTACTCTTGCGGTGCCACTGACTCTTTCATCCTCTCCCCTTTGACAGCAAAACTGCAGATGAAGCTCGGCGAGTTACTCCCCCGGCTCCTCGACTGCTCCACCGAGGTCATTGTTCTGAAGGAGCCCCCGAAGATCCGGCCCAACTCCCCCTACGACCTCTGCAGCCGGGTTGCAGCCGTGATGGAGTCCATTCACAGGGCCTCGACCGTGACGGTGAAATAGGCTGCGGGCTCCCCGCTGTGAGGTGGTACGCACCGGGGTCCTCCCTTTGGGCCGTGTTTGAAAGGGAGAGGGAAGAGCAAGGGGCAATTTGGATTCAGAGCTGTGTTCTTTGTAAATACGAACGAATAAAAAGCGGTATTGCACTTTTGAGATAAGACGTGAAGTGGTAACACAAAGGACCTGAACCACTGTTCTCGTGTGGCACGCCAGCTCCCTGGCAGCACCGCCTGCCGTGGGGTCCCCAGGCCGCCTCGAGAGGAAAAAACGTTCTAGACGCTGCTCCCTCAGCCTGTGACGGCAGCCAAGCGAGGGACTGGCTCCTCTGAGTGAGCCGGGCTATGAGCCACCATCGATCTGTCAGGCACGTTTAAATCTTCCGGAACGATTAGCTACCGGAGATTATACATTCAGATCTCGCCGAGCTCCCGCTAGCAGGAGTCGGGGCTGTGTGATGAGGAAGCAGGGGGGAATGGTGGCTCGCGCGCTCTATCCTGTGGGTAGCCGTGTGTGCCGCTGCATGTTTTAGTCAAGTCGAGCAGGCGTTTGCCTTTTGTATTTTAACTGGCAAAAGAAAATACGCAGGAGCCTTCCTCTGAGAAAGCCACAAGCAAATAGCGGCAGCGACAAGAGACAGGACCGGGCTGCAAAGGTCGGCTCCCGCACAGCTGTGCTACAGCAATAGCTTACTGGTTAAGGGGGGGAGATCCCACCACCCCAAAGGACATTCCCCTCTCTGGTCGGAAGGCAAGCTGCCTTCTCACCTCGGGGCCGGGGGAGCATTCAGTGCCCGATTAGCGCTGATGACAACTGCGAGGGCTGGAATCGGCTCCCTTTTGCGAGGGGCGGGGGGGCGGTGGTGTTTAATTGACTTTCTGTAAAAAATGTGGCCCGCTCCCGCTTCCTTCTGCGGGCAGAGCCTGTTACTTGCGTTTGAGCTGCAGCAGTTGCTTTACACCAAATGTTCCGAGTAAGTGGAGGGGGCGATCCCTGTTTGTTAGGACTATGCAGATTTACCGAAAAGTGCAATAAAAGCATTTGTTCTATGTTAGAATGAAAGGGCTCCCTCCGTGTTTTTATTTCGCTCCAGTATTACTCCTTAAGATGAAGATTTTACCTGCTGCTTGCTGGCATCGCTCTGGCCACATGCAGATTTCTTGCCAGCAGCGTAGGAGGGAGATGCACCGCCCGGGTGAGGCTTTCCTCCAACAAATTAGATGTTTCTAGGACATGTTCCTAGTACAAAATGTGTTGTCATTAGCAGAGCTGGCTTTGAATGGGATTGTCAGCACCGTCCCACCGTTCGGTCTGTGTGCGTTTCCCCGTTATTTGGGAATAAGTGGCTCCCATGGGAGAATCTTCCGTTCTCCCGGTTCTTTTACAAGCAAGCAGCAGCACCGTTATCTGCAGAGACTCGAGCTGTCCGTATCCAAACAGCGAGCCGTGCCTCTTCCAGGTAACGGGATGCCACAGAGCTGGGGCTACTGCTTTTTCAGCTTTTTTTTCGCCGTTGCCATGACAGAGAGCTGAAGGGTGGGAGCTGCGACTTAACTTCTCGGGGTACTTTGGCTGCAATGGATCAAAACATTGAACTTTGGAACAGAGACCCCGGGGCCGTGACACGGCGTGCTCAGAAGCTGCCCTCGCTCCTCCCAGCCGGTGGACCTCTCCTAATTTCCAGACTGCTTTTGCAATGCTGTTGTGTCATTCTGACTTGCAGGCAGCGGGATGTGGTTTGGGGAGAGGATCCTGAATTAGGAGAATCCGGTTATTCCAACTGTCATGAGACGGTAGCTTTGCCCCGTTCTCTGTGGTACTGCCAGAAAGTGAAATATCCAGCCGATGTCCAAAACCTGCTTTAAGAAAAAAAAAAAAAAAATACGGAAAGGCTTCTCACGTGCGCAGTTTGGTGCCTGGAAAGCAGTGATACTTGGATGGGGCTGGAAGGGAGCAGTGTCACGGCCGGGGACAGTCTCTTTCCTCTCTCCCTGCCCACCTGCTCCTTTCTCTCCTCTTCGGCCGAGCAAAGTGCAGGTTTCAAAAGGGGACTTTGGGAGGAAAGCAGACTTTGCCTTCCCCCAGGAACGCCAGTGTCGGCTGGGGGCTTCCTTGAGTTCGGTCACGCGCCGGCGGCTTTCAGCCTGTGGGGACTAAACCGGTGGTGACCTCTGGTTTTAACCGGTGCTGTAGCAGCGGGCTGCCTTCTGTCGGGACCCTGGGTGTTGATGCAGCCTGACGTGCCGCGCTGCTGGTTGCAGAGGCATGCAAGAAGGCTGGCTTTTTACAGCTGAAGCGGGGAAATGTGGAAGAAACAGTAAGGGGGACCTGCAAAACACTGCTCTGGCCTCTTGTGCACAGGTAGGCGATGCAGTTGAGGAACTCTCTGCACGAAGGCCTGTGGCACGCTTAACGGCTTTACCATCTTAGCTGTGAGAAGACGAGGCTGCCGCAGGGGATGCGGCCACTGGCATCCTGCCTTAGCAGCCGGAGGCGTCTTTGGTGCCAC
>NW_009595128.1:27408-27670 GCF_000690535.1 Cariama cristata
TTTTTCCGTCTCTCTGTTTTTTTTTTTTTTTTTTTTTCTTTTTTCCTCCCCCAATCTTTTCTAGACAGAGCAAAGCATCGTTGGAGCGGTACCGCTTCCTCTTGCAGCAACCACCCTTCATCCCCACTCGCACCACGCCTCGTGCAAGATGCAGCTGTACATCCAGAGCGCAGAAACACGCTGCCGATGACTGCGATAATTTATTGCCAATACATCAGAGCGACACGGACACGCAAGGAACAAGCTGCCATGCTGGCGCATG
>NW_009595128.1:27701-27901 GCF_000690535.1 Cariama cristata
GGGGATTCGCAGGGAATGCTGACGCAGCGTCATCAATAAGTGACTGGAGCACAAATGTCACCAAGGGTACAAAGTGCTGCCTGCTGCTCTGCCTCTGCCTCGTTGACTTCCCATGCTTGCTCGGCGAGTGCTGCGGGGAAAGCTGTTGCTCCCAAAAAAAGTGCAGCAGGCAGACGGGGAAAAAAGACCTGCAGGGCTGC
>NW_009595128.1:28375-28584 GCF_000690535.1 Cariama cristata
ATCCCCAAAAAAAGGTGAGGCGGGTGGGCGGGGAAAAAAGCCCCGGGGGCCTGCCATAAGAATTAGCAAATCATCCTGTAACACACACAGGAGCCGTCCCTGCGATGGGGAGAGCCGGGAGGTGTGCAGGGCACGGCGCCCCGAGTCCCTAGATGACCAGGTCTGTGTTTTTGGGGTGCGGGGGCTGGCCCCTGGCCAGACCCTGCGTG
>NW_009595129.1:0-32558 GCF_000690535.1 Cariama cristata
TCTGATTTGATTGATAATAAATTAAAATAGTTTTCCTGAGTCAAGTCTGTTTTTCCTGTGACGGTAATTAGTGAATGTTCTCTCCCTGTCCTTATCTCAACCCAGGGGACTTTAGTTGTGTTTTCTCTCCCCTGTCCAGCTGGGGAGGGCAGTGACAGAGTGGCTTTGGTGGGCACCTGGCCTCCAGCCAGGGTCAACCCATCACAGGATAACAGAGATAATTAAATCCAAAAGAAAATAGGAACTTCCCTTCCCTGTCATCTCTACCTCTGTGAAATTATCTTCATGATTTGAATAATGCCTAATGGGTAAACCTAAAGAGGAACACTGAACTCTTAAGATTCTGCTTTTAGTGGTGAATCAGCTATATCTCTAGCTAGTTATAGGACACTGGGGAAAAGTATTCTTTCTTGACAATTTTGCCCCTAGAATCTTTCAACAGCATTCCCACAGAAACAAAAAAATTACCCTTTGCTATAGCAAAGTCACATGTAGACAATGTGCAGCTGAATTTTTTACCACAAATTTTTGAACTTTTCTGACCGATGACAAGGCTGAACAAGAACATCGAGTTGTAGATAAATGATTCTCATGAATATTTAAATATCCACCTTCCTCAGAGAAGGGGCATTTTCAAATGTAAGAACCCATCTTTTTCACTTTTTAAAATTTTTTAAAATCTCTCTTGCAAAATAATATAACTCCAATTAAAGGACATTCTTCAGCTTCTGACACTCCAAATCCATTTCCTTGTTTATAACTCCAGATTGATTATATTTTGTTGGCACAGCAGGCATAAGGGAGCAATCCAAATCTGTCATCTCTAAGCTATGGGAATGAGCACAGAAACAGCATCACTTTTGAGCACCTTTTTAAAACATCCTTTAAAAATTCCAGGAATTCTCACTCTAGTCTGCTTGACAGAAACCCCCACACTGAGGTAGAACAGAGGGATTAAATCATAATTTTTTGGGAATAATGAGAGTGGTGGAAATGATCTCCAGGTACCATCTCTACCAATCACTGGTTACTTCTGCAGTTTTTTTTTTTAATTGTAAAATTTGTATTTTACATTGGAATTAATCCAAAAATCTCATATTTTTACAAGTAGTGACTGATTTCCTTTACTGATTAGCTGAATTACTTAGTGCCACAGATCATATACTCTGCCTGGAACAGGCTCTGTACATGGTAGCTTCATCTGTCATTTTCTCAGTTGGTGACTATTCTGTTGTTACTTTTCTTTAGATGAGATTGTGGAACATGGAGATGGAAAAAATAAATTAGCAGCAGAAAACCACCAGACTAATTTTTTTTTTTTCCTTCACAGCGCAAGCATCTGTTTTAGACATTTTTTCCTATATGTTGTCCTTCTACATTTTAATAGTTTCACAATAAGATTTCCTACTGCTTTCCTCAGAAATCAAGATTCCTCAAGATCAGGAAATAGTTTTCTATATGTGGCCCATATTTAACATTTCTGCTTTTTTTTCTAGATATATTTTCCTTGTTTATATTCTAAATAATGATTTCCCTTGCTGGTATTTATAGCAATCGGAAATTTGTAGGCCATTCTTGAATGAGGTAGACAGGAAATTGGGGTAGATTTACAGTATGCTCAACTCCATATTAACCATCCAAACCGTAATAGTATGAACTGATTTCTGCTAGCTCTGCTCCTGCCCTTTTCTGTTCCAGCTGTACTTGGAGGACCCACGTAGCACATAACCATATATATAACCCATCCTGTATAACTATCTAATTGTTATTACTCTCTCTCTTTTAGCAGATAGTCTTGCAAGGAATAAAACTTCCAGGAATTCTCTTGTGCCATCAAAATAGGCATGCTCTATACTACACACATATAGTGACCTCAGCTGAGGACCTGTATTTTGTACAGAGCATGACATCTTGCTGCCAAAGCACTTTCTCAATAATGCAGTAATTGAGGTTGAGAGTTAGCAAGACAGGTGGACACATGCAGAAGCTTTATAAAGGTTTTAGATATTAAAAATTTAAAAGCTGTAACATGATTTAGACTTGGCTAGACTGGAACCTTTTTATTTTACCTAATTTAGTCACTTTTAAGTTAAAAAGAACAGTTTGAATTTTTCTACCCGTTCTTTCCTGTGTAACTGAAATGAGATTTATTAGAGGAGAAGACAGTGAAGGACACTGAATCTTTCCACACACATTTTACTGGCCATTGGGCTGGAAAAAGACCGCTACCACACTAATGCAAAATAGCCATGAGATACGCCTGCTTTCTGTTTGTGTGATTCCTTACCCTCTGTTTATATGTGGCAGAATAACATTTGCACTCACTGGCTCTTTATCCTTAAAACATCTTTGGAGCAGGATAACCTTTGGGTTTCTGTTACTTTCTTTCTACCTCCTTGTATTACAAATACAGTCTGTCGCTAAAACTCACTTTTGACTCTGAAAACCACTAAAATAAACTGCCCTTCTGCTGTGGAGACAGGCTGTTTATTTGGTGCTGCCTGACTTTATTATTTTATAAAACTTTGATTTGCCCATCTCCAGTTCTCTGACTGTCTGCGGGAAGTGTAAGGGTCACAGTCTGCAATATTGCAACTGCACAATCATGGCAGGAACAGGTAATGCCAACAAGTCTCTGGTGAACTACAAGCAAGAGCTTTCACCTCTGAGAATTACGATGGAGGAAGGAGAACTCCTGGTGAAATGAATTTAAAAGAGACCATTTGAATTCTCTGTGGAAATCTCAGGAGTGTTAAGCAGTTTTCTTCTTTTAAACTGAGATATTCTGATTATTTGCAAAGTAGGGATATTCCTTAGGAAGATATGTCAACAAACAACTCACTAAAAGTGAATGTGTAATGGCAGTAAGAAATGTGTGATTTTTTTTTTTTTTACGTTTCTTAATCATACTGTGATCCCACATTGTAACTTTCTTAGCTAAATCTGATAATATGAATGTCTATAGGAAGTTAATTTCAGGACTATGGTAATGATTTATTTAATGAAGAAAACACATTTCATGAAACTTAAAGTGGGATCTAAATTAGATTTGTTTCAAAAAGAAATGGATTTTCTTTATGCAGTTATGCAAATTAAAAAATCAACGTAGAGCAACAATGTCGTATCACTTAGGACACTAGTAACAGAAAAATCAACTGAAAACTTTTAATGAATAGATTACTGATAAATTATGGGTTCAGGTTTGTTTAAACAGATGGTTTGCAAGATGGTTTCCAATAATATACATAACATTCCCAAAAAGCCTAATCAAATAAATTGTTACTAAAAAAACCCCCCAGATTCACTGGAAAATTTATCTACTAAAATTACTCAAGAAGTTTTGCCGTGAAGTCAGGAGGCAATCTGTTGAAAGAAGACAAAATGATAAAATGAACAGAAAGCTGGTTTATTTCCATTAAAAAATACAAGAAATCTATCAGGACTGATATAGTTTCCTCTTTTAAGGAGAAATAGGAAGCTGTGGCTTAGATTCTACTCAGCGTAACTGCTCTATAGGTGTTAATTTTTCTAATTGTGATGCATTATGAATGAAGGAATGAGTAGAAGACCAACTGAAAGATTTTCTGACCTAAGATATGGACAGTAATTATGTGTTCTGAACCAGCTTGAAACTTCTTCAGGTGGACACATAGGATTAGGGCTAGGATGGAGGATGACAGGGACTCCACTCATTTGTCATGAGTTTTCTCTCAAAAGACCCCCCAAGCCTCCCAGCAATTTTTTAAGAATAGCTTAATATTTTGTTATTATTAGCTCAACAGATAAGAAACCCAGATTTTGGCTGTATGGCTTCACAGAAATACAGGGGAAAATGAACTGGGAGAGAGCAAACATGTCTGACATCTTGCACATGGCTTTGACTCCCACTGATTTCTCTCGTGTCTTGATGTCTTTTAGCAGTTCAGTTTTCAGGAGAACCAGTGTTTCCTGGGTCTGTCATCTGGAGCTGTGCTAACCGTCGTACAGTTGGATGTTATGCTCCAGGATGACAGAGCAGCTCCGATTCAGAAAGGCTAGAGCTCTGCCTTGCCTTCCTTTCCCTTCCCTCCCCACCTTTTCATGTAGGTATGTACCAGAACATGTCCAGAGTTCTGTTCTGTAGAAGAAAGTATGGAATTTTGTCCTTAATAGGGTAAGTATTTCCCAGAAAAGTCAGTGAGTATTTTGTGTCAATGACCGGGCGGGGTGACAAGATGGTTCTCCTGGTTTCTGAAATTCCTGTTCAAGATGCCAATCTTAGAGACCTGCCACAGAGTATTATATTCTTATTATGTTCTCTCTGTGCAAACTTCTAGACAAAAAGCACAAGCTTTAATTTTACAAGCAATTTCACTAGATCTTTTAAAAGATTTTTCTTATGTTCTTTTAAAACATGTTATTTTGATACTATTTTGCTCTCATTTCTCTATGGTTGCTGCACAATGAAATCTTAATTCCTTTTACAGGTTAGTCTTTATTATTGTAGTCACAGTGGACTGGCTTTTGAAGTTTTCTTCCCCAGTTTGCCCATTAAATGTATTTAAACACTTTTTAATGTCATGAAGAAATGTTTTCAGAATGTCTGTGGTTTTGCTTGTCTATCAATTAATGCTACTTGAATCTATTTAAATTAGTTTAAACGCACACAGACTTTCCTGGGAAAGGAAATTTTGGAGCTCTTCTGTTTAACATGACTGATATATTGTTATAGCTAAAAGTCCTTACCTTTGTTGCAAAAATTTATTTCTTAATTAAAAGACTTGAAATAAAGAAATTATATATTCAGGGTAAATTCAGAGAAAAACCAGGAAAATATCTGTAGGATGACTTCTCAAGGAATATGCTTTAGTTGGAAAAGGCTAATATTTGGAGTTCATTTTGGATAACAACTTAAAATTAAGCTGGATAAAATTCAGCAGCATAGCACAGATGAAATCATTGAGTCTGGTTTCTGCATCAGCAGAGATCACTGATTATATTGGACTTTTTATCTCTGATGTCTACAGTTTTGCTACAGAGAATCTATTCTGCCATATGCTTGACACAATAGTATTGGAAGCTCCTCTACTGATGGATGTGAAAAGAAATAACAATAATAATAATAATAGTAATAGTAATAGTAGTAGTAATAGTAATAATAATAATAAACCCCTTTCTTGATGAAGTCCTGAAGCAATTGGGGAAGATCAGTGCAATATATTCCTCCTGAATGTTCACTGTCTTTACAGAGATAGCAAGTTGCAGAGCTGTTTTGTTTCTCACTGCTGATGCATTTTTTCCTCTCATGCCCTGTCACAGCATGCCATCTTTTTTTGCAACCTTTGAAGCCAGGAGACAAATCTCTAAAGCATAAGAAAAACATATGTAGACTTTCTTTTGTTTAAGCAGCAACCTACCTCCACTGGTGACTGGGCATCTTGCAGGTGGATTGTCATTTTAAAAGCATAAAATTTACGTAATTACTGGTACTAGGTTTGTATTCGTAAACTTTTTAGTTTCTGCCTGTGGAATTGTAAGTGTAAGAACAGCTGTCTCAAAAAAATCTGTGATTATCACAGTTAATTAATTTACCTGAAAGACAGCAAGATCACAAAAGCTGATTTGTGTCTCAGAGAATTTGCAAACCTATTCTACATGTACTGCAAGATGACGGTGACAATGATGTACAGAAGTTTGACAGTTGCAGCCACAATACAGTCCTAATTTTGAGCATGAGTAATATGGCTCAGAGTGAAGGAGTGACTTTAATGAGAATATAACAAACATTTGCTGTGAACAGTATTTTAACATCAATTCTTAGTCAAAAAAGCGAAAGACTTGTATTCCTTCGGGTGTCTGGGTGTTTGATAGCTTTAACCATGTGTTTGTTATGTTTACTATTTCCTCCTCCTTACTTTGACTCTCCAGATAATAACAATATCTATTCATACAAACATATTTAGCATATAACAGCAATTGTTCATTTCTAAAACCAAATTCTATAACATGAAAAGTATCGTGGCTCCACAGAGAAGGGTTTAGAAGTCTTGAAAGAAAGCACCTATCTCCTAGGAAAGGTTAATCCCTGAGTGCCAAGAGGAAAATATCTCTGCTTTCTCACATCCTGTAACCTTACTAAGTATCTAGCTGCCAACTAAAAGCATGTAGGAGACATAATGAAATGTGGATGATCTAGGAAAAAAAAAAAAAAAGAGCTGTAATTAGCATAGATGATGGTGTTTAGAAATTAGGAAGCACAGGAAAGTTGTAGTTTCAGAAATTCAAATATTTCTTTCTGCCTCCTTTAGTATTCAAACAGTATCCAGCCAAAGTCCATTTTTTGACACGCACAGTCTGCAGGTAGGACTAGCCAGTACGAGAAGGATCATGTGGAAGGCTCCCTGTTGATTTTACTTTCTTTTCCCAGATCTTTCTGAGTAATTCCACTTGGATCAGCAAGTCCTACCACCATTACCCCTTCTGTAGAGACAGTAGTGAAACTATGTGAAATTTAACTTGCCAAAGAGACAAGTCAAATGAAGTTTCATGTTGTATTTCCTTTTTAAACCAATCAGGTATCTATTAGCAAACACTCTACATCCACAAACAAAATAGCAGTCTCTCAAGCAGGATTTCTGTTGTATCTGCGACAGCCGATTGAGTTTCAGAACTCTAATTTTCGTTGTGCTTTTTAAAATTTCAGGAACTTTTCCAAAGATGTGCAGCTTCTACCACTCCCTGAAAAATCTCGGCGTTCTTTGGTGATAAAACCTGCAAGGTCTGTTCGTGTGCTCACTGAGGCGCTTGGTGCCAGCCCTGTTACTGTTGATTGATATTGGCTGCAGAGGAGTTTGCAACCACCACAGTCCTGTCGCCTCTCAGAAAGGCTGCTGTAGGCATCACTACCCAGACATCACCTACTCTGGGATTTCTGGAGAGTGAAAATGATAGATAGATATCTAAGAAAGGATGATTTATAGTAACCCATGCTCTAAAAGGCAGTAAAAATGTGTGTAGTTGGCAAAGTTTGGGGAAACACTAAATAAGAAAGAATAAAAGATAAAACGAAGATGATTTTTTTTTAAAAAAAAGATATTTTTAAAATATTTACCTCTTTCAGGGCTAAAATAGCCATTAAATTTTCAGGATCCTAAGCTAACTGGATCCATAACTGTATCTAAATATCTACAGGTTTTAAAATTTATCAAAATGTAGAGCTCCTTGTCCGTTATATTAAATACTAGTTAGGATAGGGCTTCAATAGCGTGCTCTGGGATTTAGTAGGTAAAAAAGTTAACATTACGATTTTTTTAATAACTACATTTGTCTCTAAGATGTACTGCTGGTTTGTTCATTGCTAGTGTGAAATTGATAAAACTGATTCAAACTGATAAAGGAACAGGAGGATCAGAGATAATTAAAAGGAAATAAACGATTCCTGAGCCTCTGTTCCTTATATTGTATTAAATAATAATAAGTTCAGCCACGATAATTGAATGTGTCACTAACCTCACATGGTTTTGATATGTCCATTAAAAGTAAAATAAAGTGCCTCATGGAAAATAAAAGCAAATCAGATATCAAAGGAAGAAAGAGAAAAGTTTAATGAAGGACTAAATGCAAACTGCTCGGCAGAAGACTGAGAGGAAAAAAGAGCTATCCTCAGTCCCAGTAAGTAAAAAGCGAACTTCTTTTGCACAAACCATCTTCTTGGGAGATCTTCATAACCTGATGAGCTCAAATTTTGAGGATGCATAGTGGATTCTCACCCTGGTTTGCTAAGAGGGATTGTTCTTATCCTTTGGTGAAAAGCTTATTTATTCAGTGATGAAATTGTATGAGTTGTATCTCCATAAGCAGGGGCTAAGATATGGGTAAGCAAATGGACTGTTATCTGCTGGACGTGTTTAATGAAGGACAGGAACAAAGTTAAACAGAATATTGTCATATTGCAAGAACTTTCTTTCCTTCATTATTTGCATATATTAGTGCTGTGTTCCTCCTTTTCTCCCTAGAGATTTCCTTATGTTTACCAAGCATCAGGGTGCTTTGAACCATAGAGTAATTCATACCAGAAGTGACCAAAGGAGGTCGTCTAGTTTAGGCCTCTACTCAAAGCAGGGCTAACTTCAAAGTAAGGTGAGATTGCTCAGGGCCTTGCCTGGTTGAGTTTTGAGTTATCTCCAAGGCTGGATATTCCACTACTTCTCTGGGCACCCATTCCAGTGCTTAGCTACCCTCATGGCAAATATCATTTGCAGCTAGCCTGAATTTCCCCTGCTGCAGCTTGTGACTACTGCATCTTGTCTTTTCACTGTACACTTCTAAGAAAAGTCCACTTTTGTCTTCTCCGTAGTCCCCTTTTGGTCGATGAAGACTGGAACTGGATCCTTCACTAGCCTTTTCTCCAAGTTGAACAAACCTGGATTTCTCATCCTCTCCTCATACAACACGTGCTCCACCCTCCTCATCATTTTGGTCCCGCTGCGATGGGTTCCTTCCAGCCTGTTGCTTTCTCTCTGCTGTACAGAGAGGGGAACCTTGACACAATATTCCAGTTGTGGTGTCATGAGCGCTGGGTAGAGAGAGGTAACCACTTCCCTCAGTCTGCTGGCTATGATTTTGCTGACGCCACCCAATATGCAGGAAGCCTTCATCACCAACCGCCAAACTAATTTTCTGTTAACTGGATTCACTAGGTAGCCAGAATCCACCCTTACAATTATGACAGGAGACTTCCTGGAACTGTTACCTAAGTACAATACCTCTGCAAGAATTTCTATAATAATAAACGTGTTAAAGAAGTAGAGGCAACTGTATTCACATGCCTCCTACTGAAAATGGGGGAAAAATATACTCATATGTTTGTTTTCTTGTGGTTTGGACATACATTGAAATTAATGAGTATAACAGTCAGCTCTCAGTTTACAGAAGTGTAAGATATACTTACATTCCCTTACAGAATCAGATGACTGAAACAAGAACGGCCTCCACCCAAAACAGAGATATCTATCAAGGCGTGAGGTAATTTATAATTTGGAACTGTATTGGTAGATCATAAGTACTTGGAAAAGTAGCATCAGATACATGAGTGAAGCCAAAAATGGAGTAGCAAAGATAAAAGGAAATATCCAGTGGTTATATATGACAGAGAAAGGCCAGTACAGAGATATTTTGGTCGCTTTGTCTTGAGAGAAATTATTATATAAAGAGTGAGAGTAAAACATTTAGAATATACAAAAAGCATACTACTAGAAAGGATGTTTTTTTTCCAACAGTTAGCCCTTAGTGCTAAATACACCCCTATTTGTTCTTTATTACTATTAGGAAGATATGACTTTTACAGGAAAAAAATAGTTCTTTTTATAGTGTAAAGCCTCTCAAGTGTCTAATTTGGTTGAAGAGCCAATAGCTGTACAACCTAACAGATGGTGAGCTTCAAGGAGAATCTACACATCAAAAACGTACCAATTTAAGTGGTCATATACTAATATTGTACAAATACACCACTCCAAGGAACTTATTTTTAATCTGATGGAGTTTGATTACTGTAACACCCTTCAGCTAGCAGTCTTAAATTGGTCTGAGTGGTTAATACAGATTTTTTTTTTAATATAGTTAGGTATCCTTAAAGCTAAATTGACATAAGGGGCTGGGATTGAAGTGCCCACACCAGAAGTCTGGACTGATTTCTAACCGATATCAGTTTACCTCCCTTGAGGTCTAGGTTCAGTCAGACGAATCAGATATATGAATGAAGTCACTCAGTGACCTGCCTGGAAAGAATGTTATTCCCTGCTAAGGGGAAACGAATGCCCTTTCTGCCTAGGTACTGAGGAAGAGCTAGATATACCCTTAAGGTGATAAGGGTTAGTGTCTGAGACCCAGAGAGCATGTGTGCTCTGCTAGGGAAGAGAGACATCAAACAGCCCGACAAACGTGACGTTGGAAAGGACATAGGATCCTTGTGGTACTGCTTTGCAACCCTGGTATATCTAAGTTAATGGCTTAAAACTTTTCTTTTTCATAGTTATTCCTGTAACAGACCTGTTTATAAACAGGCAATAGGAATACTGAACTAAAGCACAACTCCCCCTCTCTGTACGCCCTCTCCTTTCTGTAACGTATCGTGCTACGGCAATGAAGGATAAGTGCAAATATGAGGTTATTTAACGTCTTCGTAGAATTAAAATATTTCAGCTGTCCTGCTTCCCTTCCCAGCCTGCCCTCTCCAGTCCCAGATGGGCCCTGTTTGTGTCACATACATGTGAGAGTGTGTGTGTGTGTGTGTGTGAAAGTAAAATACCTTTGTTCGGAGAATGCACCCAGTGAAGAATAAAGCTTTGTTTAACAATACTTTATAAGTCCACAGTGTTATGACTTCAAATTATGGACTCAAGCTGAAAGTATATTGCAGAGCGATTTAAAAAAGAAATTTTAAAAACAATTAGAGCCTATTTTGTACAATTTTGTAAACTATTTAAAAGATCTTTTTTTGTGGTTTTTGTGGAATCTAAATTGCCACGTGAGTCACTTAGGTATCACTTTCCTCTTTCCTAGGAGCAGTTTGGGAAAAGGGTGTTGTTCCAGATCTGACAGGGTTCATCTTTACCAAACCCATCACACGCACTCAAGCATGCATTAAATTACACGTTGCAATCCCAACAGAAACAAACGAGGCAAAAGATGGCTGTATAATTCCTTACGCTTTGTGCTTATCTATAGGCAGTATCCTTTTTTCCCTGCCATTGCAAATTAAAGAACAGGCAGCAGGGAAAACGCTGTGCCGGCACGGCTGTGCAGAACGCACGCTGTGCTCCGCGGGGCACGAGGCGTTACCTGTGCTCAGTGTCACTGCGGCGTTCCTCACCTAAGGAGGCACACGTGTTTCGGGCAACACAGAAACCCAGTGTTTTTCACTGGCCATGTGTGAACTGTGCTGCTGGTTAATACAGACAGGGACAACATTTACACACCTATACTCTGAAGGGGAGAGAGGATTTAGTCCCTGCCTTGTGCCTGTTCCTGCATCACATAGAAAAAAAGCCATTTTTTTGGTCAGGGCTGCACATGCACTGCTAACTGCTCTTGTCCCTCACCTCCTTCATAGAGAGTTTCTGTGATTCTTGGGAAAGAGATTCCAGTCATTCTGCATACTCAAAGCAAGACCCAGAAGACAATGTATTAGCACTTCCTCTCTTTCTTTTTTTTTTTTTTTTTCCCCTGAGATGTTGTGGTCCAGAGCAGAAGTATTTCCAGACAGACAGATAGCTTAGTACAGAGTCTGAGACATTACCTTCAAGGGTAAGCAGAGGAAATGCTGAGAAGTGTATCACTTATAGCTGGCTCGTACACAGCATGCTTTGTTTGAGTTGACCTTGGTGGTATAAGCAATATTCCATGCTTTTGATCCAAAATAGAAAAATTGCTATGAACTTTACTGTGAACTTGGTGTTAATATCTTAGTGTCAAATGTTAATGTGTTATGTTATATTGGATGCTGATTTTTTGTTCTATAAAACATGAAATGGCCACCATTCTGCAGTACCCTCTGGATGTTTGCCTTGGAATTTTATAAGTTCTCCTTTTCCCTGCTCAGTATGAAGTTGTTAATGACAATGATGGAAGAGGAAACACCTGACAAGTATTAGACAAACTGTTTATCACGTTTGGGCTATAAAGTAAGGCCCCAGTGGGAAATATATTGTACTCCCTTTTCTATGCATAATCTTGCAATGTGCAAATTTAATAACAGGATCCACAGGGTGCTTCTTCCTTTTCAGCTGACACACATAGGGTAGGCTGGAAACAAAACTAATTACAGAGGACTATGGTGTCACCTGGACATTTCTTACCACAGGTTCCTGAGCAGATTCTGTCCACAGAAGAGTTAAAATAGGATTGGGAAAGAAGGTTTTGGAAGAAAGTGGTCCTGAGCTACAATAAAAGACAAGCGTTTCTTCTCCACTCAGAACTTCCATATTTCCAAAGCACTACCCAGGGTTTGTCAGAGCTGCAGGCAGCAGTTTGCTAGAAATTCCGAATTCAAAGTCAAGCTTATTTGAAAAGGCTATTGGCTAATCACTTTCTGGCTTTAGCTGACAAATGAAGTATGAAACCTGTCAGCAGCTGCATATTTTATTCAATTGTTCCATCTGAAAGTTAGACAAAGCAGAATAGGGATTACATAGGAAAGGGTGAGCCTGATGAAGTGGGAAAGGGAGAAAATTTTGACCCCACAACAAACAATAGTGTGTTAAAGTGACTAATTAATTATTCTGAGGAATTTCTCTATTAATCCAAGTTAAGCCTTTGCCAGTTTCTTGTATATAAGAGAAATTTCTTGTCAAATTAAGTTTGTTAGACTTCTGCTACTGCAGTTCTTGAAGGCAGTATGAACAATGCAGACTTGATGAATTACAAGCCTGCATGTTACTTGTATGACTCCATTCACTCACCAGACCATGTCTAACAAGTCAAAACCAGACCTGTTTCCTTCTGTGTGTACTTTACCCTCTGCCTTCTGATCTTGCACAGCCAGGTCTTTACATTGGAAAGGACAGAGAGCAGCAGGTAGAAAGCCATAGTACAGAAACACAGAAAGGAGAGCTATTGTTGTATCAGCTAGTAAGTCTTCACTAGGCATCAAAATATCTGGGATAAATAAGTAAGACTGCAGAAACAGTGTGTGCCCCTGCCCAAGGTCAAATGATAAGATCAGTCAAAAGGCAAGCAGATTTTATAGAGGAGTTTTCAATGTAGGGTCATAAGCCTTAGAAGCGTCTGTTTGAGTTGCATGCACTGATAGCAGATGAGCCCAGAAAGTGAAGAGAAGGTCAGAAAAGCAAAAAGAGCTTGATCCTGTAGGAAAGCCAAAAGACAAAACAAAACCGAGCAAAGTATTTCTTGGGAGAAGTCTTAAAATACAAAGAAATTTTCTTTTATCTGACCCTTGTTCGGGAAAAGTGTACTTTTGTATATTTATTTCAGTACACAAGATTGTGTAAAAGTACCTAGCTGCAAAATCGGTGTCCCTCAAAAAACCCCCGAGCCATAAATTAAGGCATTACAGTAAGTGACAAATCCCACTCTACCCCAAAGTCCGTTGAAGCATCCAGCCCCAAAACAAACAGACATGCAG
The DNA here is from genome assembly GCF_000690535.1 of Cariama cristata. NCBI lineage: Eukaryota > Metazoa > Chordata > Aves > Cariamiformes > Cariamidae > Cariama > Cariama cristata. The sequence continues at coordinate 13,121 of NW_009595129.1, forward strand.
AAGAGACGCTTCTTTCCGTCTGCTCTGCACAGCGTGGGTGGTGCCCCTGCGCTGGATTACACCTTGGTGTCACATCCTTATACCAAGATGCAGAATGCAGATAGGCTCACGTCAATAACAGGAGAGCAGGGATACACCCTGACACACCTACACTCCTGTTCCCTTTGTAATTCAGGTTCTCTTCAGCTATAGAGAAGCTGGTGAGAAGCTGGGGAACCCTACAGCCCCAAGGAGGGTGTGATTGGCAGGTGCACAGGAGCCACGTAGAGATGGAAATTGGGGCTGTGATGGAAGAGCAAACCCTGGTAGCCTGACCTTTTTGCCTCCCCAGTAAAACCTGTACCAGAAGGACTGGTTGGAATATTTACTTGGTGTGTGGGAGTTCTGTCTTTACATTTAATAAGAAATTTAAAATTCAGATTCCCAAGCCGATGCCCCTACCAGTATTCTGAGAGCTGATATTCTGAGCTCATTTGCTTTCTGTTGATGTTGTCCTACTCTACATCAACTACTGTATTTGCCAGCTGTTTAAAACACACAGGAGAGATAACAAACATTGTTTTAAATCCCTGGTCTGAATCAGACCTCTCTTTCAGATGGGTCTGAATGTTGATCTCGCACCTCCTAGGTTATTCGTCTAACCGCTGGGCTTTGTGGTATAGGACCAACAGCAGTTTTGCGAATCTAATTCCTTCATTTTCATCATAGCTGCCCCAAACCAAGATATTTCTGAAGTGCTGAATAAATGTTTAAAAAAAAACCAAACCCAACTGTTGCTTTGAAAATATTTAGTCATTTTCATATTAACTGAAACAATCACTCAATTTTCCACAAATGCAGAATAATTTCTAGTCCCTCAAAACCTTTATTTTTTCCCTGGAAAACAGGTAATTTTGCAGCGAGTTTCACTCAGCTGTACTGATATGAGATCTAATACTAGCCAATTTCTTGAGTCAACATGAATTACACGATGATTTGATAAATCTAATAAAGATCTAACTTAAACGTGAGCTAGAATTTATACAGCAGATTCTGGTTGAGGTCAGGAGTTTCACACCGTTTCTCCAAGTCCTGTAAATATGTCTGAATAAAAAAATTCCAGTCACGAAGGGTATCACAAAGCACAGACAAAACTCTGCTCTCATTTATGGATCTTTGACACCAGGTAGGTCACATCTGGGTAAATAGGAACAAAATTTCACTCCATGTCTTAACCTGGACTGAACTTAGCTTATTCTTTTCCAGAGGAAAATATAATATAAACCTTCAGGATATCCTTCTGAGTAGAAATATTTTGGAGACTGCTTTTCCCATTGCTTGGATCATAAAATCTCTTGATTTAGTTTCGCCTGAGTTTATATGTTCTGCAAAATATTTCTTTCAATAAAATAAAGCAAAGTTTTAAAATAAAACTTCAAACTTATTTGGTATTTTTATTAGAAATCTGAAATATCAACAAGGTTTGAAAACGGCTTTATATGCCTTTCTCAAAGTTCTGAGTGAATCTGTACCAAAATTTATTCGTCAAGAGACTGATGATTGTGAATTTTATTAATAAAAAGTTTCATTATGGGGCATATTTAAACTCAAAATGTGGGGAACATAACCACTTCTGCCTAATTTTCACTACTGCTTAAATCTAAAGCTCAAAGTAAAACACAAAAATAAAAGTCAGAACAAACTAAAAGTGAGAGGAAAAAAAAAGTGCAGTTAACCATACAGACTAATAGAAAAAAAAATTCTGTTTGACAAATGGATTTTACCAAACTGTGAATTTGATCTTTTTCTAGCCAACATAAATGTCTGTAAGTTATCTGATTAATATATAACATTATTCTGTTACTGATATGGACAAAAAAATGAATCCCAGGCAATTGCACATGTTATACTAACCTTTTTTCTTATACCAAAGTCCAGCTTGTGGAATAGAATCATAGAATCATGGAATTGTTTGGTTGGAAGGAACCATAAAGCCCACCCAGTTCCAACCCCCTGCCATGCGCAGGGACACCTCCCACCAGACCAGGTTGCTCACAGCCCCATCCAACCTGGCCTTGAACACTCCCAGGGATGGGGCAGCCACAGCTTCTCTGGGCAACCTCTGCCACTGCCTCACCACCCTCATCATAAAAAAATTCTCCCTTATGTCTAATATAAATCTACCGTCTTTCAGTTTAAAAAAACTGTCCCTTGTCTTGTCACTACAGACCTTGGTAAAAAGTCTCTCAAATGTACTAAATGTCAAAATGTATTAAAATAGTTGTTGCTGTGGACTCCAGCACAAGTAAACCAGATCAAACTGTAACATATTTTAAATAAGCTCTCTGGAAGCTGCAGAGAACAGTTGTAAGAAACTAAAACGCAAATTTCCTTTTGTTGCAAAACACATATCCCAGCTCAGAAACATTTGTATGTTAGCCTGGACCCCTTAGTGTTCTGAGCTGCAGAAAGTAATTGTAGGATGGAGATTTCACAAATTATGTGTTTCTCAGGGAAATTTGGTTTTTAAAAAGTTCAGTGAGTGAGTTACCAAGGCATCAATCAACAGATACAAACTTCTCTAACCACAGCAATAAGAAAAGTTGTAAATATACTTCAAGTCTTTGTTATTTTTTCCTCCAAAGTGCTATCTACTGTGACAAGAATCACTCAGCTTGTGGTCTTTTTTTCATTTGAAAAGAACTTGCCATCTACCATAGATGAAAGTCCAACTTTTGTGCCATGGACCTGTCATTTTTCTAACATCAATATCTGTGTGCTGTCAGTTGTTCTCCTCTGTTATTTGGTAAGTATCAACCAGCTGCTCAAAGATGGAGAAAATACAGATGTGTGGGATGTTTGTGCTGTTGTATGTAGTCATGTAAATCTAAGCGTATGACTTAATACTGAGACGTGGAAAGCCTCAAAATTGAAGTCAGTGAGATCTTTTCTATATTCTGTGGTTAAAGTAAATAAAGAAAGGAGCAGCTGAGATAAGGTATTTCAGTGACAACCTGATCTAAAATCAGAGAAACAGGATCCATTTGTTCCAGAAAGACAAGATATTGCAATTCAGCTTCTCCTGACAAAGCCATTCAGTGGCATTTCCCTCCATTACAAAAGGAAAACATTAAAAATTGAATTAAAAATTATTTTTCAGTGTAGCTATTTGTGCAGTCAAACTAAACCAGTGGCATAATGTTCAAAATGAAAGGGGAACACAAAATGTTTAACTGCTTGAGTACATCTGTATCACAAATTTCAAGCAATTCTCTGAATTCGCTCTAGCTAAGTTGCTGCTGAAGGAGAGGGCATTGCACGCTGAATAAATGCTTAAAATCTTGACCTAAGCAAGGTTTAGATTAGCCTAGCAGAAACAGGAGCCAATATGTGTCTTTGTCTACCTTGAAAGCCCACGTACACTCAGAAGCAAAATAACAGACAGTAGTGATTATACTTGATATTAGATGAATTTTCATGTGTAAATAACAATTATAAGGACTCTACATCTCTGAGCAGTACAATTAAAGATGAGCTGCATATTGATAAGCTTCTGGAGCGTGAATTTCCAAGATCTGCATAAGTGAAGTGGACATGACAGAAGAACAAGTGAAAAAGGTATCTCCAAATTCAGGAAAAAGCTCAGATGTTCAGATACACAACAATGAGATATGGACTGTCTAAATATATTACTTAAATGCTTTGGAAGTGCAAATTATCCTTGTCTTTGTCTAATATCTATATATTAGAAATATGGATACAGATGTAGAAAAAAAGGTAAGGAAGACAGATTCTACCACTCCTTTTTCAACTATAAACATTTCATTTCCTCAAAATGTATTAAAAATGATGAAAACACGGGATGTACATGTACATCACAGAAATACAGATGGGATTACCAGCTATAATATAATACAAAGTATTTACTAAAAAGGGACACAACCACTTGGAAACTTTCTGGCAAAAAAAAAAATATCTAAATTTTCAAAATGTTTGCTCAACAATTTCTATACTGATTAAAAGTGGGAATTTAAAAAGTGCACTGGGGTGAAGCTTTTAAAAGTATCAGCCCTTCAACGACCATAGCAGAAATCACTGCAGACAAACATGTTAGTGCTGCTAAAATCTGGAGCTGAGGTTTGAACTCACAGGAGGTGAATATTGTAGTACACAGAGAATATGGCTGCTTTCACTTTGTTGAGTACAGGAATGGGTTTGCATAACTGTTTCTTAAACTGGCTTAAGCATCCCTGATTTACCCTATAATCACAGCCTAACACCACTTCTTTGGTAGATTAAAAATGCTTTATCTGTAGGGCAAACTAGACCAACGAACTGTTCCAGCAAAGGAAAGGAAAGAAGTAAAAGAAGGAAAGGAATTAAGGTTAGGAAGGGAAGAAGAGCAGGAGGGAGGAAGGGAAGAAAAAGGAAAAGGAAAAGGAAATTGGAAAGGAAAAGCAAAAGCAAAAAAAAAAAAAGAAAGAAAAAGAACAAAAAGAGAAGACTGGTGAAAATCTTAATTTTCAGCAGTCCCAGTTTCCAGATTCAGTTCAGTACATAGCCACCCAAGCAGCTGCGCCAACAGACTTGAGGGGGCAATGCGAGGGCAGAAATAAATGACTGGAGTGTGAAAAGAGAGGAGGAGCATGCTGACCCCGCGCTTCTGCTGGATGAAAGATGGATCAGATCCAATGTCAAGCTCCGAGCAATTTATGACAAGAAGCAGCGCTGCCATGCTCTAGTTGGGTCTGCACACACTGAAACCCAAGAGAATAGGCACCCACCAGCTTCAGTGGCAGGAACACGGTCATTTTGGACATGTTTCTGATGCCTTCACAGAGGTACCTAAAGAAGGAGACAGGCTCTGAAGTGCTTTTGAATTCCATGGATCGATGACTTTGGCGTACGTAGGTGTAGACATGACAACTTTCAGTTCCTGCACACAGGAACTACAGCGCTGTACTCCTCTAAGTAGGTCGGTATGACTGAGCAAAACAAGCCTCCTAACACATACTTTCCCTAGAAATATTTCAGCAGCGGAGAATTCATAGTGTTTACTGAGAAAGCACCTCTGGTCTATATGCAATATTGCAGGCAAAGCTCAAGTTTATAAATTCACACTGTTCGCCCAGTGAAGCAGCTATCCCTGTGAAAACACAGTTTCGCTCAGACAGCTGCGTCTGTGCTGGGGCTTCTCCCAGCAAAGCTTTTGGTCAGGAACGGGCACATCTCTGCTTGCCTCGCGTCTTAGCTCAGGCAACAGGAGCCTACATCACATAGCTTAGGCACAGTTATATTTTAATGTAATTGGCTTTCACTTGCACTGTGATGTCATAAAGATGCTTTTCCCAAAGTGATTTGGGGCAGCGCTTAGCTTCGGGTTGTGAGAAAAATACGTTGTTTGAGATTTGCATCGCTCGAAATGTTAACTGCAACCAGGCAAATTCACTGGAGAGGGAGCGAAGCTGAGTTCACCAGGGGAGAACGGGGCAGAGGCACTTCAGAAAAGTTGCTGCAAGAGGTGAAGAATCTTTTCATCAATGTAACAGCTCTAGAACTGGAGCTTCGTAACAGTGGGAGACAAAACGTCGTATCATTTACCGGTACTGCAAGAGCAGCACACGTTTTACATAGAGACTGAGTCTAAGCCATTTAAAGGCTTTACAGGTGTGGGTACACAGGCTGTGATTTTTTGACAGTTTCTAGATGAGCAGGAAGAGATCATTAAAAAGGTAATTTTGATTTTTTGAAGTATATTTTTCTAGTTGAACCTGTGAGTCTATATACATGGGTTTATGTGCCTATGTGAGGATATGAGATATATTCCAGTAGGTGTCTAATGGAAACCAGGGGGCTTTTGCTGCATCTTTTTGCTGGGTTGGTGTGGAGTACCTGGTATTTCTCTCTCCCTGTTTTGCCACCTCAGTTTTGCCTGGTTCTTGAAGAGCGAGGGGCACAAGGAGAAGAGGCTGGGGGAAAGCTCAGTGCCTGGGCCCTGGACCAGGCACCAGCCCTCCCGCCCAGCAAGACCAGGGAGAACCTCCTTCCCTCCGATGCCTGTGGAAACACCAGCGGAGGGAGAGGCTTCTGTCCTCTTACCAAACCCTCCCTGGGCAGCTACAGCCACAGGCCGGGTTCTTCTGGCCTCTCCCGCCACCTCAGCTGTGAATGTTTGAAATGAGGCTGCTCTTTGCTAGGTGTGTACAGTGCAAAGCAAAAACGGAGTAGATCGCTTAAAAAATGTAGGGGCTGAGGTGAGTCTGCCACAGGATGACTAGAAGCAGCTTCCCTGGAGGAAACTTCCTTCATTTTAAAAAATTTTTCTTCCTATCCTGCTGCTGAATTGACCTCAGGGCATCTTTTGGCTCCGTGGTGGAGACGTATTAAAGAAGCTTCGGAGCCTGCTGTGGTCCCTATCAGTTCTCCAGATGTGTCTCCTCAGGAGGTCTTTCCTCTGCAGGGACATAGCACTGCCCAGCTTCTGAGCCTCTTCTCTCTTCATTAACGCTCAGCAAAACCTCCCTCCCACACCAAAACCTTGCATAGCTTGTGAGCCAAAGGTACATTATCACATGGCTCCCCCTCCGAATAGCTCATGTTACCGTACAGGGCTGCATATGGAGCTGCAGGTCTGATTGTTAGGATTTTATAACCTGTCTTTTGTCCATTTAGTAAGCTATGTGACCATTGCTGGGGTCTCTGTTATCCTGGAACCATGTGGAGTCACGTTTGTTTAGATGCAGCCTTTCTGGCTTCGGTAAAGCTCTTTAGGATATTTGTTTTTAAATGTCTTCAGATAAATAGAGCTTCTTGTATAGGCTTATTCAATATGTAATTTTGATTAATGTGTTGGCCCTGACCTTTGTAGCCTGAGTTTTGATTGCGCTATCTATGAGGGAAAATTAGGGAATGGTTTAATATAGAAGAGCCTAAATTTCATATTTCTCCATAAATTTCCAAAATGTTTAGAGTAGCATACAACAGGAAGAAACCACTTTTTTTCATTCCTCAGGAGAGAAAGGAGCGTGAGAGCTAAACGTAGGTATTCAGCTCAGGATCGACAATAACCCTGTCATTCCCCAAAACATGGAAGTAGCTCACAGAGATTTCTGCAGTCTCTCTTTCAGTTCTTCCCCATCGTTTCTACCATGAAGTTTTTCCTAATATCCGATCTGAATTTTCCTCGCTGCACAAACCGCTCTACTGTATTTTCGAGTTCTCTGTTAATTCTGTTACTCTTTGCAGACTCTCTCATTCAGTTCTCCCAGTTCAGTACCGAGTAATGGATGTGATATTTCTTCTGAGCTCTCTACAGGCTTTCACTAGACAGAAAGACAAGCCTATAGGCAACTGCAGTCATAGTTCTGTGATTAAAGAATTCGCCTAGGGGGAAGAAAGCAAGACTCAACTTCTTGCATTATCACAGATCCTGCAATGCTGATGGTAAACCGTGTAGGCCCAGATCCAAAGAGGGTTTAGGCTCTCATTAAAAGCTTCTTGTTCCATTCAGCTACAAGCCTAACCTCTCTCCTACATTTCCCCTTTCATGCTGGCAAGTCTGCTGAGAGAATGCCTTTCAAGTTGAGGTACACAGTGGAAACAAACAGGGGAACTAAGCTTGCTGTTGTTGATGAGACTTAAGTACGAGACAGAAGCCAAGCCATTGTCAGTCATGTCAACAGTGATTTACTTTTAAGCCTCTGCAGACCTAAAATTCAGGCATCTGAGGAAATGCAGCATTGAAAAATGAGGTGCTGATAGAGTCTGGGCACCTCCAAAGATTAAGCAGGAGCTTTCAAGAGCTCGGTTTTAGGTTCTTAAATTCTAAGTCTCACTTAAGAACATCATCGCCTTCCTCAATCCAGGCCTTGTGATAGCTGTGTTTCTGTGACCACCTGTTTGGAAAGGGATTTGCAAATATCTACTCTCCCAAGTATCTGTTAAGTGAGATAATAGCACTTGAATATTTCATGGAGTCTGAGGCTGAATATTATCACAGAAGCTGAGAAAAGCTTCGATATTCGTCTTTTCCAAACTGCAAGTTCGAATGAAAAAGTACTTCAGACTCTTCTCATAACTACCTTCATTCCTCGGTTAAACAGTCTAACCTCTCGACTTGCCATATGAGCACAGAAAATAAGGCTAAGTTATAGAATCCATAGCTCTCTGGATGTGAGGTTGTCAGTAGAAAAACCAGGGTGTTCGTCTTTTTCAAACTGCAAGTTTGAATGAAAAAAACTACTTCAGACTCTTCTCATAACTACCTTTATTCCTTTGTTAAACAGTCTAACCTCTCGACTTGCCATATGAGCACAGAAAATAAGGCTAAGTTATAGAATCCATAGCTCTCTGGATGTGAGGTTGTCAGTAGAAAAACCAGGGTGTATGTGGAGGTTATACTTTCAGGAACAGACATCATTTGATTAGAATGGTTTCAAGATCACATTTTTGGATGTAGTCTCGTTAATGACACTATGACTCATGTTACAAATATTTGGCACACATTTTTACATTACATATGCTAAAATATATGACCTACTTTAAATTTGAGCAGATATTAAAAGTTGTGAAAAGCTCAGATGTAACAAAAGCATAGGTTCCAATAAAGCACTGAGGAGCTTGGGTTTTTATGAAAACAATAGAAATATTTTTATTGCTAATCTGCAAAACTGAGTTAAAATTTTTTAACATGTCTTTATGAAACATCTGGCACTTCCATCCTAGCAATACCACAATCTCCTTCACGTTGACCTCTTCACAACCCTGTGTGTGGTCCCAACTAAAACTCAGACTTTTACCTCCCTCAGAAAAAAAACCCAAACAGCTGGGGAGAAAGAGCAACCCATGCAGTTTCCATGCTCAGAAACTGGTTAGTCTGGGATTCAAAATAGATACCTAGAGAAGTCACTACTCAGATCTCAATAAATATGGTAGGAATATTATCTCCTGAATTTCTCTAAAAATTTTCCTTGAAGGTTGTACCCATGTTCCCTTTAATATATTGGTGGGTGTTTTTCACACCGAACTATTTGTGTTCTCAAAACGCTATTTACAACTTTCATAAATTCTTCATGCAACTGTGTTTTTTAGACAGATTTTCTGTAGTTTGTTCCAAAGCAGAGAAGTAGAGACAGAGAAAGATTGAGTCTTGTAGGTATGAATGTGTTAAGGATGCTGTGACTTGCTAGGAAGGAACAAATAAACAAAAAAAATTTAATAATGAAATTTCATTAATTAACCATTTTTTGTATCAAACTATCTGCTGATTTTATGACTTCTAGTTTTTGTTCCCTAGTGATGTGATGCTAACTCTTTTCATGGAAATAAGCCACAGATTAAAATGCAAGCAAGGAAGAGACTGGTTCAAATCTCCAGTTATTAGAAACATTAGAACAGTTGCTATATACAAAAATATTCTAAATAGATGACTGAAAAATATCCAGCATGGTTAAGCAGCAGAGGAAAAAAATAGCTTTTAGAAATAAAAAGATAACCTTTCAAGCGAGTAGTATAAATAATGTGCCACATACAGGCAACTTAAATTTAATATCATAATAGGGCATAACAGAAACAGATTCGAGAAGCAGATTGCTAAGTGAAGAAGAGCTATAACAAAAGCATTTCTATCTGCATCAGGATGAGGAAAACTGCCAGAAGCCCATTAAATGATCAAAGACAGGAAGGCCAATGCAGAATATCTACAGTTATTTGCATGGTTGTACATTGTCAAAGGGGTGATTTCTACAGAGCAGAGAAGGAGTCTCACAGTGCAGTTCATAAAACAGAGTGACCCAGTCTGACAGCTCGTAGCTTCCAAAGTGGAAGAGTCTACTCTTACCGTATTTCTGCTTCTTTACCTGGCTTCTGGCTGCACACTCCCACCATCCATCTTGTACCAGCTCCTGTCTCATCAGAGGTTTCCATGAGCGTATAACATGCCTTTGCATCAGTGTCCAAAGAACAAGAGAAAATGAAAGTTTGGCTCTTAAAAAGGGATGCTGAGAACTGCAATTAATAAATTCCATGCAAACTAACTAATCAAGAATATAATAAAAGTCAAGTTACAGATACAAAGATGTATAGGCTATAAGAGAGAAAAATTAACACAGTTTTTGTAAAAGAAAACTAGACTTTACAAATCTCTCACTTAAAAGATACTAGACAAATAGAGAACATCCACTTTGTGGCTGAATTTTCACAAATACTTATTGCAAGGTGCATTATCAAATGCTTTTAAAAACCTGTGACTATAAAGTCATTAAAAGTTCTCATAATTCTGATAAAATAGATTCTACTTCTTCAGTAATCTTCCAGCTGGGTCAGTTCTTTGATTTTTACTCACCACATAACCCCACCAGCACCAAGACAAGCAAGGGTATAGATATACATGACAGAGAGCAGGATTAAATAGCATCTTCTTCAATGAAGTTTCAATTCAGATTGTTTTAAATTGATCATCAGCTGCAGCTTCCTAACACAGGTGCTTGCTCAGGTTTTGCTTTGATAGGTGACTAGGAGATAATGTACATCTCCGCACCTGTGAATTTAAAAGCCTTCCTAAATCTACCACTTTATAAATATCCCCATAGACTATATTAGGCCAACCCTATCCAGGTGAGATAAAAAGCCTGCAACATCTAAACTACTTCTAGTACCTAAGACAGTCCACTTAGACATTTCTTCAGATCTCTTCATGTTACAGTAAAATTGCTATAATTTTAGGAAGAGGTCTAATTTCACTTCAGGGAGCAGAACTCCACATAAAGAATATTAAATTCCTTAATCTCACATCATGTTTTTGCAGACTGTGAGATTAGCAAAAGGGTAGGGATGAGGTTCTTGTGGGCAGTAATTCTGAATGGGTGCTGCTGTCACAAAAGGTTCTTTAAAACACCTGGTGTCTCTGTTGGTCTGATAGCAAGTAAGAATTTTAATAACATTAACCATAAGTGGCCCTGCCTGATGAGGGAGATTTTTGCAGCTCTGCTCCCTGTATAAAGTATTGCCTGGTGATTGTCTGCTGGAGAGTTTTCATCCTGTGAAATCCTATTTGATCTCCCTAGAACAGCACTTAATGGGAAAGACACTGAGCAACAAATCAAGGAGTGATTTCTACAACCAGAAGGGATGTAGAGGTGAGTAGATTCATTACGTGAATAAGAGTTCAAAGACAAGGCCATAAACGTGTCCAAAATATTGTAATTGTTCAAAAGTTAACAGAAAAGGAAATGCTATAGCAAAAATTATCTCTGTTTTCACTTGCTTTTGCAGCGTAGCTCTCGAAATGAAACAAAGGGAAAGAAAAGAACAACAATCCAAATTTTCTTTTGCTGTTTCTTTGCTATATATCCTTAGGGGAAACTAAAGCCAGAAGAGCAAAACCACAAGATTCACCCAGACCTGGTGACTGCACCTGTTAAATTCCCATGATAGAGAAAATACAATAGAAAGGAAAGGCAGCGAGTCATTCTGTCTGGTCTTTGATCAAAGCATGACACAGGTTTTCCACATATGTAACTCTATGAGGCCCTGGGCAAGACGCCTTGTGCATCATTCCTTTGGAAATTCGTGGGTAATATTCACCTGCAGATGAATGCTGAAAATCTTAAAGCACAACCATTCCTTCTTCACAGCATCAGAATCTCACTGGAGAAAGTGACAGGATGATCCATCTGCACAGGGATTGCATAGGTTCTGCAGAACTCCTGACTTGTATTGATTTCTCTATGCATCCTGATAATATACCCAAAACAGGGGCTTTTTACCCTTATGCCATTTGCGTATTTCCATGTTAGCGCATGCTCTTCAGTTATGCCCTTTTTCAGCAAAAATCCAGGTGGTTGCCTGTTGCTGAGGCTGGGCTGAATCAGTCTTGCATGCTGCTAGGGCTTTGAAAAGAGCCAGACATGGTCAGGGCTGTTTAAAAACCCAGAGAAATAAATCCTGACTCATTGAATGAGGAGATTTTGTAGGGGTTTGCTACTTTTCTACCTAGTCACCCTGGTAGCATGCTATTGCAGCATGGCTCTTGAAAACCTTTGGGGAGCAGTGATTTGTAAAATGAGACATATAGATCTAGTGGGTATGTAACCCTCTAAGTATAAGTCAAGAGCTTCTTATAGGAGACAGCCAAGGCACACAATAGGAAGGCAATGCCCTTTTTTTTGCTTTATGGCTGGGGAAAACCCTTTTTATCCCAATGATAGAAGTAGCAAAGAATCTTTAGATCTGAACAACTGATATTTTTGTTGAGCACTGTTATTCTGGAAGAGGGCATGGTAAAAGTGTAATTTAATTGGCATAGCTAATGGAAAATAACTTATATAAATCTTTTTTCTTATGACTACAGTAAGGTTACTTTTTCATTTTTTTTTCTCTTTGTTCCCATTGAATATAGTTTATCCAGTCACTATCACAATTCCACAACTATTTACTTCATGGTGAAAAACTTTGTCATTTAAAAAAAAGAAACTGCTTAACTTGACAGCAAAACAAGCAAAAGAAAAGATGTGTTACTGAGTTTAATTTTAGCTGATTAAAATCTTACAACTCTGACTGGCCCCACAGTAGAGGGTGTTTTTTGTTTGGGTGTTTTTTTTTTTTTCCAAAACATGGTTTTGGGAACAGTGAAACACTATATTTTGTTGGCAAACAGTTACTAGAATTAAAACCTTTAATCAAGCTCTGCTAAATGCTTCAGTTTATAAATTGTTTATGAGTTAACCAGGACTTTCCACACAAATCTGTTTCACTTTAATAATAGTCTGGAACTTTTCTGCGCAGTATTCTGTGCAGTACAGTCTTCTACTGTTCGGGTCTGGCTACTGTTACCATCTGATCAAAATTAGTGTCACAGAAAAGCTTAGATATTTCTCACGAATAAACCAGTGCTGCCGATATTCAATAAAAAAGGCTCTCTGAAGGTCTTCTTTCTTGCTCCTGTCAGACACCATAAGGAAGAAAAGCAGGCACTGATCCATCTCTACCTACCCACCAGCCTCCCTTGGCATGGCAAAAAAAATTGCCAGCCCAGACCAAGTTCTGATTTTGCTCTTCGCCTTACGCAGCTGCCGCTCAGCCGAGCCCCTGAGCCCCATGACCATCCAGGGGGATTAATCTGCCATGCTAATGACAGGTCAGTCTGTTGGGTCAAAGCATTTTGTCTTCTTGTTAAGTGCCCGGGGTACTTGCTCCAACACCTAACACCAAGAGAGGGAAAGCGCGTTGGGTCACCCTCCTGGCAGAGAAGTGCTGAAACACCCAGTGGCAGACCTGTTTGATGAGCATTCCTGAATCTCGTGGTAAAACTGGGCTAAATTTAGCTATTACGTGTCACCCAGGCTTGTCAAGCAGAAAAAAAGGCTAGAAGAAGAAAATGATAAAATATTTATTCTCTCATATTCATTCACGCACCTTTTGGTGGCCAAATTTCAAGAGGTCCTTGTGGTCCTACAGCTTTTTCCTGCATCAGATGAGATTCTCAGAGGTGTTTTAAGCTCTAGTTAAAAAAGACCTGCCTCTAGTTTAGCCAGATCTGTAATTCTTCGCATAGATAAAAAGCAGAGATTTTTCCAGTTTTATGGCTACTTAGAGCTTTTCTGTTTTGTTTTTGTTTCTTTTTTTTTTCCTAACCTGAACCAAGTCTTAGGGCAATCAGAAGAAGGTGAAATTGGGAAAGAAAGTGTTTGGGTTGTAATTATACCTCTTTCAGGTTGCTTCCAAGCAGCAACATACATTTCATTATGCTGAAACATGATGTACTGTTGCCCTTTATTTCTAAAATAACTTGGTAACTGTCTGAAAACCAAGGCTACAAGGAATCCTTGTGTTTGTTTATGTTTTGCAAAAAGCTATTTAGAAAGAGAAAATCATGTCTTTTTGACAGCTCTGAAAAATGGTACTCTGAAGAAACAAAACTCTTTTCTATTTGGGGCTCTAGATAGTGCCACATCTGCACTTCAGATGTACAGCTTACACCGTATTAGCTCACTCACAGTCTTGACCAGGACTGAATCATACTCATACTCCATCCCTACCAGCTTGTGTCATGTCATGTCATGTGGCAAAGTCAAATCCAGCCTTAGATAGGCCTAACAAAACCAGAAATAGCAGTCGGATTAGTTGTGAAGCTTCCTCTTGGATCTTGTTGTAGTGAAGGATAATCTAAAGAAAGTTTGTACCTGCACCCATTCAAGGGGATGTGTAGAAATACAATAATTAGTAAATCAAATGGTAACACCAGATATAAAGTAATACAAAAGTAGATAAGAAGAGTCAGCTAGCAACATGTCTGTCTTCATTTCACAAAAATCTTAAGTTACCTTCTCTTCTTTCTTTTTATAAAAAGGGTAGCAACCTATACAAAAACCGGATGATGAGAGCTTTGCTGTTGTATCTAAGGAAGAAAAAGTGGGTTCAGCTGTCATCTTTAAAAAGACTGTAAACTTTTCCAAGAAGAAAAAAAAAAAACCCACAAAAATATTCTGTTTAACAGAGACTGTGAAAAGAAGAACATCAAAGAAAATGAACATAGAGACAGATGTTGTACACATTGCCATGAAGGACACAATTTCTTCCAAACTTCTTGCTCTGACTAGTCACACATCTGTAACACACAGATTTGGGGTTTTTTTTGAATGGAATTTATTTATGCATTTATATCCAAAGGCTGATTCATTAATGAAAAATCCAGGGACAAGGTTTTCAAAAGGGACTAATGATATTGACATCCCAAGTCCAAACACCTCAAACGAATTTTATGTTCACTCACATAAAATTGCCAGGTGGGGATGCTGGAAATGAATGCATGCAAAAGGCATGAGCCACTTGACCCATGCACTGGGTTTATAGAAGACAACTCATACCAGCTTTACCAACCCTTGTAGTGTGAAAATATGTTTGTGAAACACCTATCCCTTTGAGACTCACTGTTGCTAGAAGTAATAATTTCTATAATGCAAGAGCTTAAGTTTCAAGACGGTTATTCTGATCTGCTATTTTCTGTAATTGGATTTCGTTTTAGGATTGTCAGACTTTCTTTGTTTACTGCTCAGCACATTTATCTATGTAACTATTTAAAAGAAAGATACAGTATTAAGTAACTTGCTACAGACATCCTTTTTTTAAGAGTCATTAAGAGAGTGTGTTGTTTTTCATTTGTTGCATTATAAAGAGCCTTGAAGTATTGTTTACATCAAACAAATTAAAACTATTTAAAAGAGAATATTATTACAGTCATGTTGTTAAGTATTTCAGGTAGTGCTGGAAATAACACCTACCTTAATATATTGGTGTTACCTACCGTTCCTTACTCTTGGGCTGCATCACAATCCAGGGTACTGACAACTGCTGGAAAGAATGAATGAGAGACCTGTACACTAACAGCTTATAAATGTATCTTTTTCCCCCAAAGAAAATTGATTTCGGAAAATAAGGTTGAAACGAGGTTTGTTTGTTTGGTTTTTTTCCCCTCTTCCCTGTGATGCAAGTATGAGAGTCAAAATATTTGGATATTTCAGATGTATCACTCGTCTCTTGTTTACCCTTGCCGAGCATAACAGAAATTTAAGGGAAGAGCCCTTTTTCAGTTGTGGAGAGTATTTTAAGAAATGGCGGCTTATTTTGAGATAACTAGGGAGTACCACAAAGTTGTCATGGAAGTGTAGATCTTTATTCAGCCCACCTAACTTCAGATGCTAAGTTAAGATATCTGTATCAGAAGCCTACTCACCCAAAGTTCCCTTAATCATTGATGGAAAGTGATAGATGCCTCCAGACAGTGATTCAGATGGTGGGCTGAGTTGCCTTTTCAAACCACCCTCCCCTGTTGATCGTGAAATGTTTTCTTGATCCTCCCCCACCAGTTTTTGAACTTCTCGCAGCTCTTCTGATAGAGATGTGAACTGAAGTTCATGTTATTTAAACCTGTCAGTAATAAACTTGTTTTTCTTAGTTGCCAGACCTTGCAATAGCTGACCATGGATACAGGGGTCCATGGATCACAAGTTGAAAACCATTTCCATATCGGCAGTTGTTGCTACAGCAACTGAATAAGTAATTAACTGTAGCTGGGATGAATCTGGGCTTTTATAAGCTGTTGTGGATGGAAGTAGATTTCAGGGCATTGAAGGTTTGCATTGAAGGAGAATATGTAAAATGAAAACGTGTTCTCTTCCACAGAATAAGGGAAGAATAACTTGTATTACTTAAAATAAATACAACTGTCTTAAAGTAGGAGCCATTAAAATGAATGAAAGCTGTCTAATATTTCAGGAACTACAACCAAATTGCCAGGTCTCAAGAACTAGTAGTGCGCCAAAAATAGGCTCTATGTAGAGAAAATAAGGCAAAGAAAATATCACAATTAAGTAGTAAATGTTTGAGCCTTAGGGTCTAAATACTCATTAGAGCAAACAGGCTTATTAGCTTGCAAATGTGGGAAATGTACAGAGTTTGGTTCCAAGGAAGAGTCAGCAGCCCTGTGACTGGAGCACTCACTGGGATAAAGTTGCTTGACAGAAACAGAAACTGTTAGGAGTTGTTGCCAAATCTGGAAGCCCAGTAGTGGCAAGGCTGCTGCAGCTCCACGATGCCCGCAGGTCCGACGGGCAGTGAGGCTGAGTGTGTACTGTAGGCACACATGTGTGCACGTACACACACAGAGATGGGTCTCTCAGCAGATCCCAGGCCCAGGGTCTCTCCAGCAGGTGGCCAGGCCCCCCACTCCCCCTTTCCCAGTAAACCGAGCCTCCAGGTCCCCCACTCCCAGCAACACCCCCTGGCCCCCAGGCCACCTACTCCTCTTGCCAGCTGGTCCAGCTGGATGCTGGCCAGGGCCATGCACTGACAGCACATCCTTGTCATGCCCCGTGCTGGCACCATGGGCACACGGGACTCCCACCCCTGGTCCATCCCCGTACACACATGTACATAGCCTGGAAAGCCCTGCACCCAGGGGAATCGCTAGAAACGGAGTTTAGTGAGAAGCTGGGACAGACTGCACTGGGCAGGTGCAGACATCCTGACCCATGCCTGTTGCACAAATCTGGCTTCTTTTCTCCCCTTCTCCCTCTGTTTTCCCACATTTGTTCCTCCCCAAACCACCTCAATCCATTGCTTTCCCCACCTTTGTTGCCTTCCCTAAACATCTCACAATAAGTCCTGTGCAGTCCCCCAAAATGTTCTTCCCTGCACCCTGGGCAGTGCCCCTGGTCTGAAGGTGACCCGAGAGCCTCCCCACGGACTCCTGGCCCTGGGTGTCCACTGGGCACATGGGACTGGGGTTGCCCTGGGACAGCCGTGGGGGTGGAGTGGGTGTCTCCTGTCTCTGAGTGGGGCACTGGGATTCCCCTGCCATCATGTCTTTGGGGCTGTGGGGGTGAGATTTCCACAGGGTGGTGGCTCCTGTGAAGCCCCGGTAGGAGCTGGGTGGGGGGTATTGGGGTTCCCCCAGCTGCGGTGTTCCTCTGCTCTCCCTTGTGTGTGTGGGGGCAGCTTTTGTCACATAAGCTAACAGAAAGTTTAGGGACTTTAGTCAAAATCGACAACATCTAACAAAAATACTTTAGCTATTGGACTACTGAGTGTTCAGGGTTATCCTCTGAAGTTTATCATCCTGCATCCAAAAATTCCTCCCGTAAACATTTTACAGAATTTTGTAAGTTCTAGGGGAAAAAACCCAACATTTTAATGAATCAACTCTTGCTGATGGAAACCACTTTATAAGAAAATTTTTAACCAGCCATCAACAACTGTAGTCCCACTATAATCAGGAGATGATGGTCACATTTCTGTTGCACAGGTGAGAAGAGAGCGTGTGCTGGTATTGATTTCAGCCAGGAGAGGAGCATAGCAAAGTCTTCTAGGAACACGTACAAGTGATGCTTTAATTTTATTACTTTTACCCACGTAACTTTCCGCCAAAAGAGAGGCTATTGAGACACTCCTAATAGCCAAATCTTTTTCTTTAGTTCCTCAGTTAAAACCTGTATTGACTTCATGGAGACTTACTCTTTGTGGGGAGCTGTAGAATAAGTTAGATACTTGTGAATGGTTTGTCACGTTTCATGTAACAAATGTGGCTCAGTGCAGCGACTTTTACACTGCTGCACACAATGCATTCGTATTCATATTTTGACCATAAAACATCGGCCATTTTTAAGAGAAGATTCATGCACAGCAGATGCACTTATTCATGCAGACTGCTATTTTCAGTTACATTCCAACTTACACAGTTCCTCTATGATACGCATTTTGATGAGCAGACCAACAAAAATTAAACACTGAAATCAATACATTTCCATTTTTTCTGTATTTTGCCCGTATCTATTAGTCTTCTTCGCATGGTGCATGAAGTTTAACACCCAGAAGTGAATGGATTATTCCCCCAAAGTCAGCGTCCGTGCAGGTGTACACACAGCGAAAGGCAAACACCTCTCATAGCTGCTTGCTGCTGTGGAACTTAACTTTGGAGGCCTCAAGATGGCCAAGATTTTACTGGTCATTATTAATGCTGTTTAGAGCAAACATATTGTTTTAAGTATAGGTTTAATTGTCTATTCTCTAGACATATATATTTTCAGAATAGTTTATAAATGGTTTAGTTTGTTTGCTTATATTAACTTGTCCTCATTTTCTTTTTGGTACAAAACCTGGTTGGTTTAAAACCATAAGTGTTGCTCAGGGTCCATGGGACTTATAACTGGGAGTAAGAAATACACTTTCACTGATCTGGATCTGCATTTGGTCAGTGACTTTTCATGAAGTGCCACAGTCCCCCCTCCTGATGACTTTCGGCTGTGATATATTACACTAGTGTTTTGACTAGGAGTCCAGCCCCTAGCAGAGACAAAAAGAACCTCAGTTAGGCTTTCATGTGTCTTTGCAGGAACATAGCCAAATCAAAATATTTAGCTTTCAGGCCTCTGGTCTTTAAGGAAAATGAAATAAAACAAAAGCAATTTTCTATGGAATGCACACAGTTTTTGCAAAGAAAAAAAATTTGGTTTGGTCAAAAGCCCAAATTTCCATTGAAAGAGTTTCAATGTAAAATGTTCAAGCAACCATAAAATATAGTCATAAATATAAATTAATAGAATTTAATGTTTCAGGCTATCTCCTTGCACTCACTCACTCTCACATACACACACACACACAAAGGAGGGAATGCTAGTGAGACTGTAGGGTTCATTTTACTTGTCATTTAAAGAATCAGGAAGAAGATAGTGAAGAGAGGTTTTCTAAGTTATAAACCTCAATCAAGTTAAAAAAAAAAATTCTCTTTCAAGATGTATTGAGACCAGTATCATTAACGTGATACTTCACTGAGAAACTCCTTCCTAGCCTTTAACACAGACACCTGTGATAGATAACTGAGCTTAGATAAAATTTTTAGAATATTAATTCACTAAATAAGTGTGGGCTCTCTAATTGTGTAATTTTAAGAGGAAAGACAAATGTG
>NW_009595129.1:32569-48542 GCF_000690535.1 Cariama cristata
CCTACACTGCTTAATGAGACAGAGAATTAACTGAACTTCAGATGTGTCATATCTGGTAAGTCAGTGGATTATTAACTTTAATGTAGTAAATGCATTGTTAGTCTTACATTTAACAATATAAAAGTCCAAGATAATGGTTGGGAAACTCATGAAATAATAATCTGTACATTACAAGTTCATAATAAAAATAGTGACCTGTGCGTATATGTAAGTGAGTAAAGGTGGATGGTGAATAACAGCAAAAGAAGCAGAGTAGAGGGGAGAAATGATGATGCATACAAGTCACCATTTATAATGATGTCATCCAGAAAGCAGTTTAAGCACAGCCATAACCCAAGTGGTTTCTACTCTTGTCACCGGCTAAAGCTCAAAAACTAGGCAATCATACTGTGCTAAGGAAGCGCAGAAACCATGGTACCAACTACTGGATAGGGCATATGTATCCTTGACTCTACCTGATCCATCAGGCTTGCGCAGAAGAGAGATTAATTGGGCCTTTGATTAAGTTATTAGACATCCCCAGGGTTTCATTTTCTTGGCTGGAACCAAGCCTCAGGTGCAGCATAGATGTACCCAGACAAACCCCGCTGCCCAGTCGTGCTGTAACAGACAGAGATGCTCCTAACGCTGCACAGGAGCAGCCATTACCTGACCCCAGCATTGGGGTGGACCGGCCAGCGGCAGGAGTTTCTGGGTGAGAGATCCCCGAGTTCCAGCTGTGCACCTCAGGATCAGATCTCACACATTCAGCTGTGAAGTCCTTGCAGAACGCATGCGGGTTTTGTGGGTGGAAAAAAATGGTTGCATGACAACTTTGGAGGAAAACAGTGAGATTGTGGGTCCATACGGTAAAACATAAGACAAGACTAGATTATAATTCTAGTTTGCAGCAGCCCTCAAGAAGCTGAAGAAAAAAAACCCCTGCCGTTCTGACAAGGTAACAGAACAGATTATAAGCAAATATGCAAACCACCTCTTATTTTCAAATATCTTAGAACAATAGTAGTCCTGAAAGCCTTCAGGAACCAAAGGTATTGTCTTTTGCTCATTTTTCTCACAGAGAGATCTTGAACATGCTGCCCTGGTACAAAGTAATGGTAGCTATATGCTGCAGTGAGGGATGGGACTCCTTTCCAGGCAGTTGTAGGCTGCTTTCTGCTTTCATCTTAATAAACAAAATCTTTCAGAAATTAGGTGAAGTAATGGAAAGTCTCAAGACAATGAAGTAAAGGGCTACAGATGCATGTTTCTGTTATAGACCAATTAGCCAGCAAACAGGGAGTGAAATAAAGTCAGGTTAGCTCATTATGTTTTATGTACTTGGGATCAACAGAGATGATTCAGAGATTCCTTAGATTGCTTTTGTGCTAAGTTTTAGGATAGCTTGCTTTGTAAATACTTGCTTATTATCAGACATTTTGTTCTGCAGAAAGGATCTCAAAGCAATAACTTTTCTTTGTAGAAGGATGTTTGAAAAGCTTATATAAACATTGGTCTTGGGTATAGTGGTTTTATTAAAAATTATATTAATCTGAAAATGGCAATGCCAATAGTGAACTTTAATTAAATTTTACACATGTAAGTATCTAAGCACTATAGGAACATATGCAGTTAGGTGCTGAGGTTAGATTTTTGGACCAGTATATTTTCATTTAGGTATTTCAAATAACACTCAGTTCTTTTGCTGACTTTATTTTTTTCTAGGCATAACTACAGCTGCATGCTGTACATTTCCAAATATTCAAGGGAAGGTTAGAAAACTTCAAAATGGACAGGCTTTCTGAGACAGAAGCATTTTTATACAGGCTGCTGTTTCCATATTTGACCTTATTGGGAGGGCTTGGGGGAATGGGAGAGGAACTTACTCTCTCAGAAGCTCCTTTACCTTAGGATGCCTCTGATAAACTTTCAATTTAAAGAGGAAGGTCCAGGGTCAGTTTTTAGCTGGAAAGGAGCAGACTGATTCAGGAAGAAAAAAAGCCGCCCCAAACCTTCATTGGAAAGTCATACCGGTTTTAAAACAAAATATTTTCAAGTTTTTTTTTTTCTTTCTCTAAATGTTATTTTTGCTATTCTGAGTGTACTTCACATTCTCAGGAGTATCCCAAGTGGCAAAAGTTGGTGAGCATACTATAAGCTACAATAGGAATTCCCTCTCTGCAAAGAAACACTAAGCAACAGCAAAAATACGGAAATTTGAAGGATCAAATAAATCGTAGCAGCAAAATCTTAAAAGTCTCCTGAAAAAAGATTTTGAAGTATCTTTTGAAATAAGACTTGGAGTATAATGACTGTAGAGACCACTCCAAAACAAGGTCATCTATAACTGACAGATATTTTTTTCTGTAGATACCGCCGACGAGAAAGTCACAAACACTTTATTACCCCTGCCCAATGTTATAAAGTTATCATTTGTAACAATTACTCTTGTTGACATCTGACCCTGTTCTACCATGTTGGAAGAAAGACTATTGTGATTACATAATATTAGTACAGAAGACCATAAAGAGTAGCTCTAGCGTGGACCTTTCCTCCTCCCAAACAGCACCATTTTATTCAGCAAATCTCCTTTCTCATGCATTCTGTAATAGCTGCCTGTGCCAGTAATATAAATAAGCTTTCTCTCCTGCAGAGCCAACAGAGCTAGGAAATACTAAGCTGCAAATTTTGTTCCATCTTGTATATCATAAACAGACCTGTTTAATGGCTTTCAGCTGGATACACCTGTGCAATTCTGTTGAGGGAAATAGGGTGATGGTGCCATCCATAGAGAGCTGAATTTGGAATTTAGTGTTGCACAGATGTAGCTGGGAGCTCATTTGCTGTGCAGAGCATTTATAACTAGCAATAATAAGTGACATGAAAGAACTCACCCTAGAACATCTAACTTCATTCTAAGGAATGCAGAGAAAGCAGACAGAAAGCCAAACCAAAACAAATCAAAAAACAAAAAAACAAAACCAAAAATGAAACAACAAAACCCCCACATTTTATTTGTAAACTAAGCACATTTGATACAGAAATTCTTGAGTGGTAATGATGTCGAACCCGCAATGCCATTAGCACAGGGATTTTTCAGGATAGGACCACACTCCTATTAAGAAATTAAAAGCTACAGACTAAACTACTGATTAGTCTGTACTAGGCCATTTTTTTCACCAGCAGGGAAACCATTTTATTCAAAATTCGCAAATTCAAATTCATATTGAGGGAAGGTTTGGCCAATATATCCAACATGAAAAAAGATTAGAATTAATGTTACCTTAATTTTATAATGAAAGTAGTTGCTGCAAAGACCTAGAAATATTTGTTAAGACATCTAATCTAGAGCCTTGTTTTAGAGTGAATTTTGCTTGAAAATCAGCTATATCATGATTTGTGTGCTCTTGTGAGTAACCAGACCTGAGCTATAGAGTAAAGAAAACCTGTTCTTCTAAACCGACTACGAATTTGTATTCATTAATTGTTTTAGACAGTGTGGTTGTGTGCTGTCCTACTTCTGTGCATCTTATGAAATGCAGTCGGAGAATTTGATTTGTCTGCACCTGCCTGCATAAACACCCTGATCAAGAAGCTGCACAGGTTTTGTAGAGTCTGCATCACAGCTAATCTAAGAGTTAAATCTGCAAAGCCAAATATTTGCCTTGGAAGAGTTCACGAATAAAATTATAAGTATTTATCTCAAATTAAATATTAGTAACTTTCCTTTTCATTTATTCAGGAAGAAAGGCAAGTTTTCTGACTGTATTTCAAGTGTCTTTTAGGAGATTTTTAAGTTAAATCATGAAAATATTTTTGTGCATATATAGTAACACAAAGTCTTATACTTTTGTAATTGTAGACTTTCATGAGTATTGGTAGAGCTATAGTGCATTATCTCAATATGTTGTCAATGTTATTCAATCTTCCAATCTATAAGACAATTCTCCCATGACTTTTGCGTGTATGATACCGGTTCTGCAAGTCCAAGTTCATTTTATTTGTATATAAACTGTAATCAGATTTGCAGATGTCAGAATTGTCAAGGCATTTAACATATTATGAAAACTTCTGCTGCTTTGGTGAAAGGGATGTTAAGGTCTTCAATAGATGGAAAATATCTCACATCCAAATAATTATTATTTTCATTATTTATGTATATCCATCTATATTCTAGCTCTCTATAGAAAAGTATGAAGTAATTGCCCTGAGGTTAAAAATTTGGTTGAAATATAACAGTTTTCAATGTGTTTTTACTTATCTGTAACTTTTCCCCTGTCTTCTATGAAAAAAGGTCTTGTAAAGTCTTTCCTTGCCTTCTTTGATTTGTATTACTATGATCTTTCTATGTACTTTGACCTTTTTATTAAGACTTCCTTCAGACTGGATAGCCAGCATGATGTATTATCACTTGTTTCTTGTAGTATAAGCATTTGTCTTACACCCAGCAAAAGCTGACTTGATTTGTGCATAGGCACAATTTCCATTCCTTGCTTTTAAATTCAAAGGTGTTAATTTACCCTCTCATCAGATGAAGTAGAATATGTGATTAAAGTAACTCTACAGAAACTTCAGAGGCATCAGTGTTGCTGTCTCTCACTGTGGTGTTCAAGCCTGGGGATAGTTTCCTTAAAGTCCCAGCTTCTAGAGTCACGTAACTGTACAGAATTTGCAAAAAATTGTACAGACTTCCTATGACCCTAGAAGCAAGTAAAATAAATGAAAACTATTGCTTTTAATTCCACAGTTTTGAAGATTTCTCAAAGTTTGATGGTCTGACTCATGACTTTTGGACACTGCTTTGGCAATATTAATACACTCACAATCCTCCTAGCCAACTCTTACGAAAGAGTTAGAAGTGCAGCGGTACAAACATTTTTAAAACCGCAGTCTATCTGGAGATAGACATGAAGAAGGATTGGGGCATGAGCAGACAGAAACAATAACTCTTCCAGACAAAACCAAATGAATAAAAATGAGGAACTTTATATACTACCCAATGTTAGATGTGCCTTCATTTCCTGGATTCATTTCCAGTGTTGAAACCTGTAAATGCCATTGCTGAGCCACCATCCAAATTCTAGCAATGCTTAGACACGAATATATCCCACCTTGTTTAGATTCCTAATTAGGGTTGCTCAGTTAGGAGAATAAGTTCGTTATCTTCCCACTATTCGCTAAAGGTAAGAGGCATCTGCAGAAAGCACTTGGGAAAAAACTTGGTTCCTATTGGGATACCAAAGTTGTTGAAGTCAGAGCAGGCCAGACAGCTTGTTGAGACATCCGTTCTGCAGACCCCTGCATGGCAGAGTCCTCTGCCTATTGATTGCCCCAAGTGAAGTCAGAACTGAAGTTCAAATTCCCTCATTTGCTGTGGGAAGGGAACGGGAGGGAGTGTCCTAAGCTCTAAAACAGTTGCAATGACACTCTGGGATGTCCCCAGGAAGCAGAATGTTCTCCACATGGTGAGGAAGAGATCTAAACATCTGAATTGCTGTCTCTCATTGACTACAGAAATCATTAACTTCCAATTTTATGCATCTCAGCACAGATGACATGAGCTAAACCCAGAATCTCATAGCTGGGAATAGATCATACTGTCTACATCATGGTTTTTATGTATAAAATCTACATTTATAAATGTATATTTATACATCAATTTAATATATTAAAATATTTAAAAGGTACATGGGTGAACACCTCAGTTATGAAATGCAAGTATACAGTAAGTGTGCATGCTCAGAAAGTGACTGTTTACATAAAACTGAAGAAAGGAGAGTCCTATCTTGCTTATCATCTAATAGTTCAAATATCCAACGGGAAAAGGCAGAAAGATAGTTTCTACACTCCAACAATTATTTATATTATTTGTACATTTGCAATACTTCAATCTTCAGTCTGAATCAAGCAAAATACATTTATCTCCATCGAAAGACGCTGACATGTCTTTGAAAATCAGGTTTCTTGGATAAATCTTTATCATAACATAGTAAAAATGGTGATTTTTAATTATTAAATCAATGTTTCTTCAAAAGGACTTGAGTTTGGAAAAGCATATCATAGACAACCAGAAAGAACAACATACTGGAAATCACTTCTCAAGTCACAAAGTGGAAGCAAATTAGGAATTGCTTTTCTTGTCTCCGAATAAAATTGAAGGAAAAGAAAAAAAGAATTTTTGGGAATATTTTATATGGTAGTGTGGACATGTGTGAGAAACTCAAATTTGTGAGTTGTTAATAAATAGTTATTAGTGAGTTGCTTAGACTTCTCTAAAATGAATGTTATTAAAACTTTCTGCATTAATCCTGTCATTTGCTGAGTACAGTCACAATAAAATAGTCAATGAATGTTCTACAGTTAGCATTTACCTAGCCCTCCTCCTCTGCTAGCAGGAAGCCTGTCTGGAACAAACTGTCACTGAAATGGTAAGCTGTAAAGAGTAACATTAGTAAATTCCATGTAAAGAAAATATTTTAACAGTGAATTACTGCCAAGAAATTTAGAAAAGTGATTCTCAGCAGATGTATTTTTAATTCCTGATTTTGCAAATATATCCAGATGTGATTAAAATCAGTCTATTCTGCATGTAAAATCAATCATCTATGTATTTTTTCAAGATAAAGACATTCTTCTGTAAATATTTACATAGCTTTGGAAGATCCCAATCCTGCACACGCTTACTAGTAAGTGGAGTGCTTATGATAAGTACAACCCTTCATAACAGCCATCTAAAATTTATACTACAGTAGCAGTGAGTCTGTATGAAGTAATACGGTGCTTATCCAGGAACGCATTGAAGCCCAATCTTAAACTTGTCTTTATTCACAAATATGTGCAACAGAATGATTGTTAGGACCGAAGTACCTAAATCCCACTGGCCTAGTTGTTTTCTGAGAGCGCTTCTGTTTCCTTCTCCTTCTCTTTCTCCACATTATGCCTGCAGTCTGAAATCACATTCCATTTGTACTGCATGACATAGCTTTTCCTTTTATAAAATCAAGTTTGGGAGCTACTAGCTCAGAGAAGATAATCTCTGAAATCTGTCCAAACTATATCTTTTCTGTTCCTACTGAACTACGGTTAAAGTACAGTAATTTGCAGTAGTTTCATATCTACCTCAAAATAGTAATTTGTGGCCAACATTGTCTCATGATTTAAGATATCAATAGACAAGTCCAGAATTTACTAGAATGGATTTTTACTACAAAGCTTGCCTCTGTGATTTTCTTGGGCTTTTTCCATTTTGGTACTAAATCTATTTTATTCTGTTTGCTATTTTCACAGCACGATGGACTGAAGTAGTTAGTGAAAATAAGACAATATTATGTGTCCAAGCAGTCAGGGAAGTTTTGGTTCATACAGACCTGGTAGGGTGTTAGTCTGATGGCCACCTCAATCTAAGTGTAGATATTTTTCTAAATGCTTTTAGAAATAATACTACAAAGAACTAAAGTGAGAAAATGTTACAACTAAAGTATTCTGTTGCTCTTTTCTTATTGTATTTTCTATGCCAAGAATTTTCGTAAACTGTTAGCTACTTTGGACGTTTCGTGCTGTCCCTGATAGAAGATACAATGCACGTGAGATTCCATGGGCTTTTTGCACGTGTATTTTAAAGGCTATAAGGTTGTTGTGGTTTTCTTAGAGAGTCTAGCTCTTTTCTGATTTCAGCATGAAACACAAAATGGCTGGGAAGTTTTGAGGGGAGTTTGTGCAGAGGAGGACTAAAGTGATTCTAGAATACTGGGACCATGTCTATATGACATGCCGTGTCCATACTGAATCTCTGCGATTTGGCCCAAGAAGTTTACCTCTCAACTGTTGTTGCACCTACTGTCCCACACTGTCACCCAGCTGGGTCTGGAGCCTGGCTGGGGAGATTTCTTCCTCTTCTTTTCTGGCAGACAGGTTCTGGAAGGTTGCACCTACCTGGAAAAGAAAGAACAGAAATAAGTGTATCCTATTTGTAAGTAGTTTCACATAGAAAAAAAAAAAAATCAGATTAATTCTTTTTCCCATTTGCCACTCATTCTGTCTTAACAATAGTAAATGCCAGATTCTCTGGGAAGTAGCCTCCATCAGAGCAGGCTCATCTCTGCAGTCCAGTAAAAGACAGAAGAGGGAAGCTGTTAATTATCATTACCCATCACTGCAGAGAGATGGTTTCTGATTCCCACTGCTCTGATCGTCAGAAATATTGTTCTAATTTTTAACTTAATTTTACTTGTCATTATTTTGCCTATTCGTTCTTAAGTCAGCAACGCCTTTTATGTCATAAAGACAATTATCTCTACCTTAGTCATAGAGAAAGTAGTATTCTATCATAGTTTTCATTCAGCGCTCCCAAAAAGTCAAGCCTTCCTCTAGAAGCCAGATTGCACATTTGATAATATCTTTCTGGAAATGAAACTTGTGTTCACACCAGTCACAGATGCTCACTGAGTAGACTCCTCCACGAACAGTGACCCGCACTGCTAACTTCAGTGGCGCATTACACCAATGTGTAAAACAAGCAGCTGTGAGCAGCGGTTAGTAGCTCGTAGGTTACAACAGGCTGCGTACACATGGCTGTGTTGCTTCTGGATGCAAGCTAGCTTGTGTGGAACCAGCTTGGATACCTATTTACCAAATTTTCTTGTGCTTCAAGTGTCAGAACTAGCTTATGTGAACAGATGTGGGTGCCTCTCCAGTATCCTCAAATTGTTCTTCATTTCGGTGCTGTGAATGCATAACTTTTCTTGCTTTCATCTGCTAAGCCAAGTGAGACAAAATGCAACTGCCCAGTTACAGGGTGATTAAATCTGGCTTTTCTCCCAGGGAAAAGTGTTCCTCACACAATGAAAGTACACTGCATTTTCCTGTTTTGTGAGTGCACTAGCCCTCCTCAATGGTAATGTCTAAAACTTTATTCTTGTTGCCTTGATTTTTTTTCTTAGATGTATTGATTAAAAAACTTATTACCAAATGTCTCTGGATCCTGTAGTATTATATCCACAGCATCTGTATTACAGTCTTCCAAGCAATAACCATCACAACAAACTAATGGTGTAATTGCATAGTTTAGATATACAACCAAAGATATTTCTGTTTGGTTTTATTTTAATGTTGTGTTTATCTTTAAAGGCTTTCTTCTCCTTTTCACTATGTGATATTCCAAAGGCAGTATATACTTTATCTTAACAAGAAAAAGTATGGATCTATATAATAAAAAAAATTGTCTGAAATAATGAATTATATAGATTTCCTATATTCCTGATATGTATGAGGAAAATTGTTCTATATATACAATTCAAAATGTTCCATCTATTTTCAACATGAAGTTAAACATAATGACTCACAATTCTATAATGGGTTTCTGTTAACTGAGATTGTGCCAGCAGAATAGATGATACTCAGTGCTCTTGTTTCACTTGAAGAAAACAAACAAGTATCTTCATAAAGACAGTCACTGCTCTTCATCGTTGCCCCGTGTTAGTCTGGAAATTGTTATCAGATATACTAATAATACCTTCTGAGGTTAAATAGTTGGGAGGGTATGAAACCTGGGTCATATGTAAATTAATTTTTTCAGTGGTTTGCTTTGTGTTGAGGTGTTGTTGATGTAGGCCTAGGTATTGATTAACTGAGATCACAGGTTCTTGGCCAAAAAGAAGCAGAGCTCTCCTTCCCTCACTTATGTTGCAAAAGAAGTAGCGATCAGCTGGCAGCCTTAGGCATCTTCATAACTCCTTAAAGGGCTGTTGATGACTGCCACCCCCTTTGGTGCTCAGCAAGAAGAAGTTAAAGTACCTGTCTTTTGTTGTTGATCTGTGGTCACAGATCTTCTGCTTCAGCTGTCTGTACTTCGTGTCAGTTTGATCACTTCCCTCCATGGCAAATGCTTTAAATGGGAAAGGAAAACGTGGCTGATTTTCAGCATGATTTTTCCAATGTTACAGAAAATTCAAGGTCTAAGTAGTTTTTGTTAGTAACTGATGCTTCTCTGACTGCTTAAGGAAAATAGGTGATTGGATCTAGAAATCCTAGCAAAGTAAAAGTAATATTAAGTTGAATGAGCAGGTAGTGTGCGAGAAATCTGATTTTTTTCCAGGTATTTATAGAAATTTTACAAGAATTAAGTGTAAGTAAACAAGAACATTCAGAATTTTTATTTTAAGACTCCACATTACTTTTAATGAAGTTTACAAATTAAAATATTTTTAAAGGAGAAATTCACCGTATGTGAATTAATGCTTTCAAAATTTATAAACAATCCCTTGCAACTAGAATAAGTATGATGCCCCTGTATAAACAGATTATATTTGTATATTTTCAAATCTCTGAGGATTCCCAGTCATACCTCTTTCTTTCCTCCATACACTAAAAAAACTAAGATTTTGCTTTCTTTTTTAAATGAAAGTGAGAAACCGACAACATCTTTTATTTTTAGCAAAATTCTCATGTATTACAAAGATCAATAGACATCCATTCCTGTTTTGATTTAAATGTTCTGTGCATAAAAGCTAAACATTATGGCATTGCATTAATACCTTTGAAAAATGATGAAATTCAGTAAACTGTGCATGACTCTCCATCAGTAAAAAGTGATGATTAAAGTATATAAACTAAGAAGGTGATGCTTTAATTTTTAAATAAATTTCACCTTTATTAATGTATAACTTAGACAAATAGTAGAATATTATCACAACTTTTACTTATATGAGAACTGCTATTTGTTTAATACTTTACATAAGTGTTTGTCTCTACTATCCAAAAGGAAGCACAGTGCAGGGTGGCAATGTTTTTTGGTCAACTTTTGCAGTCACTGAAATAGGTTCACGATTTTAAACTTGACAACACATTTTTAAACAGGAGAAAAAGCAATGTTTAAATCTATTTTAACTAATTTAGGGCTAATGTACAACCCATCAGACTGAGTGGCATCTGTGTCTCCATGAATGAATGTGTAATGTCTTGAGTAAATACGTGTTTCCATCTGCTACCACTTCTTAATCAAGAATTATTTTTTTCAACAGACATTCAAGTGCTTTATTTTTAACATGTTCTTGATAAGGTATTACATCCTCCCACAACTCCATCTTTAAAACTTAATTTTTAAACATTTCATCCTATTCTAAAATGTTGTTTGAGTTTCTAAGATTGTTTAAATTTTTATTATCTCATCCACTCAATTTACTTCACAGATATAGGGAAAATGAACTCTTACTAAAATGTCTAAGCAACATGTTTTTGATTTGTTCATTATAATTCTGGATTGGCAGCTAACTATTGTGAAGTAGAAATTAAATTTATGTTCTCTTTTGTTATGCAAATCAATCCAACTAAGCTGAAAAGACCTGTATAAAAAGCAGAAAACTGTAACTAAATGTGAAACGACATAGAAAAGATTTCTCACTTTTTACCCGAAGGTGCGTGCACTCAGGTGGGAGTGAGGGAGACCCGTGGTACACACTTCTTCTCTCAAGAAATATTGCCCTGAAGATTTTTGCTACGTCTTTCCTCTGCCCAGCTTTACTCTGCAAGACACTACCCAGCTCTGTGCTCTCCTGGACAAGTCAATGTGCAGGATCTATATCGTACGTACAGGTGTGCAGCTCCAACAGATGGGACCGAGAATTCATCCCACTGATGGTTAGGTCACAGTGACAGAGGAACGGGGTGATTTGGGCTGAGACCACACCCAGGCAGACAAGCGCTTTAAATCCATCCCTAATCTGAACTCAGGATTATTGGATAAAAGTGAGGAGGGAGATGAAGAATTTCAGGTTTGTTCTGTAAACCGCCCCCTGACCCTTTAACAGTATTTCCAGGGAAATGACCTCCAGGCATGCTTCCTGGAAGAGCCTGAGGACAAATTTCTGTAGGGCATTTCTGTAGTTTGAGTTTTTCCTCATCCAGGATTCAGGAGGATATAAGAAAATACAGGTAAAAGCATACAAAGCGGGTAGGTAAAATCAAGATGTGTTAATTAGCTGTGCTCATGATTTACTGTCTTTCCTAAGAGCAGCTCCGAAAGGTGAGAGTAGCAACTCTGATTTGCTAATTTGACTAATTTTGTCAGTTACCTAAAAGATGTAAAATGCTTGATGTGATCATCTGGAAGAGACATTACCTCAGTGATGGACATTGGAGCCTGCAATTAATGGGCCCTTTGATGAACAATCACCTTTTCCCATTCGACTCTGAGTCTCAGATAAAATTAAAAGCAAGGCTAGGGTAAAGCGCTAAAAAAACCCGGTGTTCTTTGGCCCCAAGGCCAAGTGACAGTACACAGCTCACTTCTACCCGCCTAAACACTTTTTTATGGAAAGATTGTGGCTGCAGTCATACTGCCCTATTGGGAACAGTGCTGGTCATACCGTGTCTCTTGAACTGTGCTTGGTGCTGTTTAAAATAGGTTAAAACAATACTAAAAAGCTAAAGCATGACAGCAGGTGTGCTAGTAATTAAGCAATATATCATGTCATTGCTTAGGGCTGTGCCTTGGTTTTTTATTAGTGTAGTCTATGAGATCATTGACTCCTCTCTCAATGTGTGGTTATGCTATAGTTCACTGTATGTGGCCCTTTAAGTTTTTGTGGTTTTTTTAAAATATATTGTGGACTTGATCAAGGTCATCTCTAAGTCATATGGTTTGGGGTTTGGCTTTGTTTTATTTGTTTCTATTTGAGTTACTGCAAAGGCCATTAGATCATCTAGTCTGACCTCTTGTATATCAGACAGTTGCATTTCACTTGTATCAAAATCCATTAACTCCCATTTAACTAAAGTAAATCTTTTAGAAAGGCATTTGGGCTTGATCTGAAGACATGTAAAGGTAGTACTTGTCTTGGTATTTTGATTCAGTAGAAAAGTTCTTCTCCCTGTTAAGAAATCTCGCTGTACTTCTCATTTAAATACGTCTTGATTCAATTTCTACGCAAGAGTTGTTCTTACAAATCAGTCTACCATATTAGACATTCCTTTAGCATTGGGTAGTTTCTTTTCACTAATTAATTATGCATGACAGCTAAATAATAATCTATTTCATAATCATATATTTACACACACATGCATAGATGCATGTATTTCTATGTATGGTTTTAATAAATATAAATATATAATATATATTATGGAATGTATAGAGTATCTTAATGTTAGTCTAAGTATTGTTGTGTTGCAGATGTATTGTGCTTCCCTATATACACTCATATCCTACAGAACCTTTTTGGCACATTTTGTGGACTAAAACAGAATTCTAGCCTAGAGCCTAGAGCCAGGTAGCCTTACATTAATTTTTTTCCATATTATTCAGCATTAATCTTTTTTAAAGCATATTTTGTAAGAATGACCCTGTTGACTATAAAAAAGTAACCAGATCATATAATATGGTTGTAATTTTCTCTTCTTCATTTGTCATGTGTTTCTTCTCACCTGTGTAATTTATTGTCTGTGATTTCTTATTTGTCTCAATGTCATTAATGCAGATGTTGAATTCAACTCATTACATAGTCAATCCCTGAAGAATCTACAAGGAATCCCTCATATAATGATGATTTACCACTGACCTTTTCTCTCTCTGCCAGTTGTTAATTCATTTATGCCTTATTGCGACTGTGTGGTGTACTCTTTTAACCAGAATGGCACAGTAGTTCAAAAACCATACAAAGTCTTATGTCACTTCTAGACTACCTTTATTAGTCACCTTTACTGAAAAATTTGTAATCTCATCAAAGAATGAAAGCAATTTTCTTTGATGGTGTCTCTGCTCTTTAAAATCCTGCTCACGAGGACTAATAAAATTCTTGTTGAGCAGTTCTATATCAAATAAAAAATCCTTTCAATTTTCCTATCATCTTTCCGTGGATTGATGTAAAAGAAGATATAGCCTGTGGTAACTCGGAATCACCCCACTGGCCTTTATTAATATTGCTATAACTTTAGTGGATTTCCAGTCTTTGGAACTGAGAAGTGCTTTAAGGTAATTAAAAATTGACAGTGAGTTAGCAATTTCTTCAGACAACTCTTTGGGCCTCAAGTACAAATTACCTGAACTTGAGATATCCAGAGCAGACATCACCTTATTTTCCTGATGGTGACTGAAAGATAGGAAAATACTTCATTTTCCCACACGGTAGGAATATATCATCTTTCTTTTCCAATACAGTTCAGAAATACATATGCTCTCACATTTTCTTTTAATATCAAATTAGCTATTTTTATCCAGAAATAAATCCAAACCAAATCTGTAATGGGACATTTCAATGACAGGAGCCAGCTATCAGACTGGTGGTACTTTCCTTTTGTATTTTCCGTCTTCTTGCAGAGCAGATCTCATACGGGAGATTCCCCTCCGTGTCCATGAACCAAGCCTAGCTAAACGTGCTGTCATGTTCAGGGAATATTGTGCTGGACACACCACCTGTGTTACTGCCTTTTTACCTCTCTTTGGGCTCATTCTTACAGGGCTTCTGGAAACTATCTTTGCAAAAATTCCTTTTTTTTTTTTTTTCATATTGTATGTAAAAACCCACTCTTTTATTGGCTAGCCTTGCTTTTTTTCTCCAGAGTCTTTATTTTCCCTAATGAGACTTTCTATACCTTTTCCCCTTGAACTTCTCTAAGTGTATTATTAGCTTTTGTTTGTAATTTCTGCTTTTAACAATCCAGAAGAACGTCTACTGAAAATCAACCTCTATCTTTATCAAAGAATTGTGAAAGAAACCGGTTATTTAATAGATGCCTCTCAAAGGACTCTACCTTTTTTTCCTCTCACAAATGCACAATGATTTTCTGATTGAGAATTGCAGACTATCTGCAAAATGATTTTTTTTCACCTTCAGCTGTAGCTCCTCAGAATAAATAAAAGAGAAGATAAAAAGGGCAGAGATGGAGGAGCAGCCAAGCAGCCCAGTCTCTGGAGGAGCGTAGGGGGGTGGAGGAGCAGGCTCAGGCCCCTTGCCTGTGGGGCTGGGAGGGGGAGCAGCGGTTGGGAGCCTTAGTGCCGAAATCCCTGCCTCTTGGTCGCTTGGGCTGGCAGGACCCAGTCCCTTTGATGTGCTGCTGACATCTCAGTTTTTAAGGAGCTAACCTGGGATAGAAAAAGAGCAACTTTCTTTCTCAGAAAGTGGAGCTTTTCTAGAAACCTACTCCACTTAAATACTTTCACTTGACAGTAAAACATCTTGGCTTTTCATTGGAAGAGATTCTCATTTCAGAGCCAGTCAATGTTGCATGTAGAAACCGAATGTGAATGTGTAAACTTCTACATGTTCCTTAGAAGTTAGATTAGGTCCTGCAGAAAGACTTAAAGAATACTCCCTGAGATTTTGTATCCCTTCTTCAGCTGCATTTTGTTTCTGTCCTTTATGAGCTGTAATTTTGATTTTAGCTTATGCAATTCCTCATCCAAGCTATTGAATTTTCTAGTACTTCAGAAACCTGACAACTGGAATGCAAGCTAAAATTTCAACAGAATTTTGTGATTTATGGAAGGAATATTCTTTTATTTTTCTGTTTTTTCAATTTGTCCTCTGAAATGATTTGTTGCTCAAAAACATTTTCAAATGACTAAGAAAAAACAACTTTAAAATAAAATGACCTTTCTGAGACAACATAGAATATTGCATGCTCCATTTCTGAATGGTATGACAGGAAAATGGAAAGATGTGATATATTTTCTTCACCTTTAATGGGCCGAGTAACAGTAGGACACATGGTGAAAGTATGAATAATATTTTCCCAGAAGCCATTTCCCTCTGATGCGTAATGTTCTATTTTCCTTTAACAGGCATTAAGTTGGTTTTACGTGGAAACTTCAAAGAATTGACAGCAAGGCCTAAGTTACTGTTAAACGAATTGCAGTGGGTTTTAGCAATTTAATATTCAAGTATGATTTATTCTGGTGCTAAAGAATTGGTTTAATAATTTTTAAAAAATCAAAATGTAACATTTAAAAAAAATCAAATAGAAACATCTAAAATAATTTTTTCTTGTACATTTACCCCTACAC
>NW_009595129.1:48573-57632 GCF_000690535.1 Cariama cristata
GACATTGTGACTATCAGCTCATAGAGAAAAACAGAACTAAAAGTATTATGGAAATAATGTGACAGTAAATTTAAAATTATGTCTTGGTTCATAGGTTAACAGGTTGCTATACAAAAATGTTATTTAAATTAATTTACCACAAAGTATATTATAGAATAGCTAAAAACTTAATTTTAAAATATTCTTACAGAAGTAGTTACACTCTCTTTCTAGAAGGTCCCTATTGTCTTGCCACATTAAGCTGGCTATCATTTATACATCTATCTTCTTAACCCAAACTCAATATGATTTCAATATTGAGTCAAAGCCACTTTTTCTTCCCTCCACAGGTGACGTTGGACTCTAAAACTGATTTATCCCTGACCCTGTGAATAGTTAACTACACAAAAAAAAGTTACATCAGCAGAGGAAAACGAGTGATGGCATTTCCATCAGGACATGGATGAATCTAGACTTTCCTATTTTGGCACTTGCCTGCGTTAAGACAGGTAATGTTTTGAACTTGGGTGTTCTTCACCATGTGTGAGTCAAGAGCTTCAGACTTTGCTAGTGGGCTTGGGACCTACTTCTGTCTAAACTTTGCAGAACTTAATATCAATGTTTTCAGACAAGAGGTTGTTTCCTGGAAAATTTCTAACCAGTTCTGCAGTTGAATGGGCTCCATCTGCTTCTCACACAATCCAGTGGTTCTAGCTTTCATGTGAAGTGTCCAAGAAATAGGCTTAACAAAGTAAAATGTTCCTTTCCCTGGCAGCTGACATGCTTTCGCATTCAGGATATCCCAGGCCCTGAAGATAAGAATAAAGAAGTGTACTTAAGGTGAACACTGACAGTCTGTTTTATCCACCCTTTTTTTTAAACTCCCAGCTCTCAAGAGAAGTTCGCAAATAGTAAAAAAAGACACAACTCCCATCAGACCAATGATTCAGTCATTTCATGGTGTTCACGACACTGCTACAGTACAGATCACAGGCAGCGAGGACAAAAATTTAGCTTTCCCTGTAGATGGTCTAAATCTGCTTGAGTACTTGATATGTGCAAAGAAAATATTAATCTATATAAAATACAGGTAAGTATCCTTTTGTTATTTTTTTCCCCAGAAGAAACATTAGGCAATTTCAGGAACAAAAGAAGACAATTCTTCAAGCAAGACACAACAGACACATTGGGAATGGGAAACAAGAAAAGAAGTAAAGTGAGACTCTCAGGGATGCTGATGCACCTTGTACTACCTACAGCCACCAGCAACACGGACAGATGCCTCTTTGCACCACCTCTATGGAAAGCAAGCAGACAGCTCTCAGACAATATCCAGCTTCTTACATGGAGATTCAGCTTTCAGTCAAACCCTCCCTTCTTCATGCTGACATCTGGTAAGGCGTGTAGTTTTTGCTTTCCTAAATAGTCCTGATTTTTTCATGTGTGTGCTACAATAAAGGATCTTTGTTACTTTTCAAGATTTGTCTAAACAGAAGTGTAGCTATAATCTCTATCCTTACTTATCCCGAGTGAAATCCTCACATGATATCCATAGCATCCATCAGAATAGGATATACTTTTCAATTTCAGCTCATCTCTCCTCCCCCTTTTTGGTGCGTCTGCAATAAAAACATTTCTTAAATTCATGGAATAATATTCTAGAACAACGTATCTAATATTTGCCTTTAAAGACTGTGCACTTACTTTTCCTTTCATATAAACTGTAGGTTTGTACTAATCTCACAGCAGTAATGTTGATAAACATGCAAAATCCGTATGTAAAATAAATATATTTTTACTATTCCACAGCTGACTTGTTTAATTTTGGGTGTGCGCTTTCAGCCTTAGGTGCATTAGTGGTGCCCACTAGTGGACACCTGAAGTCCCTGTCAGTACTTAATTCCTGAACAGATGTCGGTTGTTAATCATATTTATTTGGCCAGATGATTTTAACTAAATATAATCCTTACGTTTTTGCATTTTAAATCTATTCATCACTGGATTCAATTATTTCCCCTTTAAATTGTTTTCAAAGTGAAAGAACTCTAAAACAATTGGGCCACGGGCTTCAAAGGATCACTGCTCAAATTTCATTGAGGACAGAGCCCTTAAAAACAAGCAATTCACTGTTTAAACCAAGAGAAAATTTCTTTGAACAAAATTTCTGACAAAGACCCATTAAAGAGATTCGTAATAATTGATCTGATTATGGTGCGCCATCAAGCACCATTGCTTCTTCAGAACCTTCAGTAAGCGGAAAAAGCAGGTTCACATGGTAACCTTAAAATCCTATCACCAAATAAGGAGCACCAAGGAAAATACACAGAGGAAAATATCTGTTCTGTATTCCTTCCCCTTCTGTGTGACTGACTACAGAGTTTTAATCTCTCTGCCTGGCAGCCACACAGGTTTCAAATAGCTCTTACAAGGCTGTTGCTGCGATCCGGATTCCTATTTGTGCTGTTGCTATGCTTGTTATCTAATATAAAGACCGGCTTTTTTTACGCAGTTACCTCCTCCTGCTGTTTCTATTTACGCTATGATAGGCTACACTCATCTGAACTCACCTCAGACCAGACAAAAACTGACCTGAAAAATTGTGGAAAGCTGTAGGAGATATCTATATGTTGCAATTTGTAGTATTTCACTTACTTGTAAGGGTTTCTTCAGTTATTAGTAAGGGATGTCACCTGCAAAAACTCACCAAGAAAACCAAGTTTATGGTATGCTATGAATCATACTCAATTCAGGCGATGAACAGTGATTTTCTAAATTGGACTATGATCCCAAGGATAATGTCTAAATCTCTCAATATTTTTTTTTAAAAAGGATAACTGCCATGTTAGCTCCAAAGTTCAATGCTGCATCTACCTACCCATTTCTAGAAAGTGCCGAAGCAGGCTTTGGTATCAGAACCCCGCTGGAGAGAAAAGCTCACCTGGGGAATATCCACTGTGCAAAAATGAAAACTCACTCATTTCAGCTGCTATGTTATTTTACTTACTGGAATGCAGGGAAATTACACACAAGAAATAAATTAGAGGAGCAAATTCTGAAAGACTCATTTCAGTGCATTGCAGCATGGATCAAACATTAAGCATATCAATAATGACACAGAATTCTTGCATACCTAATTATAGATATGTGCTAAACTAATTAAGCTTAACTTTACAATTCTTACGTTTATTTCTATCAACATTATTTCACAGTTCTCATTCCTTATCTTTTTGGTACAGAATATAACTTTTTTGGTTTTCCTCTCATACTTGAAGTAGGATTTGTGACATCTTTTCAGAAACACCATGGAAATGGTAAGTAATACTTCTCCTACCAAAATGTGGTACAGAGAAGATGACCAAGATGGCCAGGGTACACAACTATGCAATTACAATGCCGTGTTTTTTTGTACTACAGTCCGTTTCTTCAAATTGCTTCATTAGGAGAAGGGACTGTTTGTCATCAAAGTGTTGTCATATCATGTTGTAAACACTTCTGACCTTTAGCTTCGTCTATATGAAATTGCTTTTTTTTTTTTTTGGTGAAGTAATATCCATCCAAAACTTACTGACTGTAAGGTGAGTTTACAATCAGGTCACCATGTCCTGTTGCTCTCCGTGATGTGCCCTCCGAACTGCTGTTCATTTTGTTCTCCAGGCCTTGCAATACCTTCTATTACATCTTTCTATCCTTCGTTATCTATTAAGAACCACTGCTTGTAAAAAGGCAAGCATGTAGAAATTAGTAGCAAATAGGAGTCTCAGGGCATAGAATGTTAATTTAACAATGGCTATACAATATATTAGAGGTGCTTATTTGGGAACTGTCAGAAATAATACCACCAGCATCAACAACATAATCCTTAGCAACCTCTACAGCTTTCTTGCAGAGATATTATTTTGTGACTCAACAAGGATTCAATATATCAAGATATATTGCCTAAATTAGGCAGCATATTAAAAAGTAATGTCAGGACAAATTCATACAATTATACTTTTAACTGGGGGACTGATCATTACTTGATTGTATGATGCTATTGTCTATTGGTTGGGTGACTTAGAGCTGACAGTGAAATCAAACAGCCAATGAATAATTATCCCCCATGAATAAGTGACAAAAACTGTGGTAACTTTGGCGATATGGACAATGCAGCCCAGCATTATTAACAACTGCGATGGACAGACATACCTGGCTTCCTCAGCACTTGCAACACCTCTCCTTCCCCTACATGGACTACATCCACTTCATTCTTCCATCTGCCATACCGCATGTTTACATGAGTGACGCACAAACATCCACCCCTTTCAAGCCTTCACCTGTGATGAAATTTACTTATCGATGCCTTCTACTGAGTTTCTTAGGACAAAGATGTGACGGGAGAATGACAATTCAAATGGCACACAGCATGTGTTTGTTGCTACGTTGAAAGGAGTTGTAGGACCTGGGAAGACAGGACAGGGTGGTAGCCACCTCTTGATGTAGACAGCTAGTCTGCAGCCGCCAGTGTGAACTGTAAGGAAGAGGAGGAAGATCTCTTTTTGGAGTACTCATGGTAATGGAGGTGGCATTGTCCAGCTTTGCTGTTTCAACAGGTTCTCTATCTCCTTTGGATCTGGTCTTTAAGTCAAGATGTTTGTCAATATTTCTACAGGTCATAAAGCATACTGAGCCATTTTCAGAAATAATCAGAGGACCGCTTCACAGCAGGCCTTCAAAGGCTGCTTCTAATGCACAGTCTAAGAGATGCAAAAAGTTAAGTAGAATTATGCATGGTGGATTCTCATCCTTCCTCACTCCTTCTATGGTTTTTTTCATTCAAATGTTTGAGAAAATGAGGCTGTATGAAGAGTTTAAAGCTATAAAACCAACTAGGACATGCCAAAAATCATTGAATGACAAGTTCAGGTTCTATTCATAGATTTGTCAATGTCAGTTTTGGATGAATCATTTGATTTCTTCTGGTAACTCTCATTCTAGGGAGGTCAGCATAGTTCCTGAAACTTTGCTCATTGCAGCTAAAACCTAACTTGTTCAAAAGTTATAGGGAAATTAGTAGAGTAAAACACTGCTGTAAAAATACTGGTGCAATGCTTGGCTGAAGGATATTTCCATATTTCATTGCTTCTGAAGTAGTTTCTGAAAGTCTTGGACTTGCAGGGCATTTGCTTACAACCTTGCTAGTTGACATAGGGAAGCTAATTTTTTATTGAACAATCTCATATTTTCCCCTCTTTCACAAGCTGACAAGACAACTCTCAGTGTTGATACACCTTGATCTTATTAATCTTTTTTAATCTGGATAGATATGAAAATATCATGCACAGGCTGCTGTGGCTGGTGATCTCTCATCATTGAATGAAGGAGCACATGTCTGTGTCTATTAACTGTCTTTGGTTGTGCTGATGATAGGATGCTGTGACCTAGATGCAGACCTCTATGGGATGCTTTTCAATTTTTCTTTTTTTTTTCTTTCTCAGACATCAACACATTTCTGAACAACTGATTTTATTGTAACAGGATAATAAAATAACATTTTTCTTAAACTATTTGTTAAGTGTAAGAGCTTTTTAAAACTGCACTGTGGTCAGTCATAATAAAGTGAAGTTTTTTTCTGGTTGCTCAACAGAAAAACAAAATTTCTAACAACTTATTTCTCTGCAAATAAAAATTCTGATTTTGTTGAAACATCATTTCCCATTGGAAAATAATCTTGAGGGAAAATACCTAGCTTTCCACTTAGGCATAGGATCATCACCATATCATTACAATGAGGTGAATAATTCATAATAAGTATATGCTTGGTAAAAGTGATTATTTTAATACTGCTGGGATTTTATTAGATTGTGAATATAAGGTTAAAGTGTTGAGAACATGGAAGAATAATATTTTTCAGTAGTTTAGAGTAAACACTTTAATAAAGTCTAGCCTTACTTATCCTGCTCTGAAAAATTCCATAGTACTTTAAGTCATGTCTGACAGCTCCTTGAGATTCATTTACATAAAGAAAATAAAATATAAAATTACTCTAACAGGCTCTGACACTCTGCTCAGGTTTGTGCTGGGGAGGCTGAGGGTAGAGAAGGTCTGTTCTCCCAAATCTAGTACCTATTTCACCTCGTTGCTGGTACGAAGGAAGGCAGAGTGTTGCTTGTGAAGTCTGTCTTTTAAGTGTCCAGTTAATATCATAGGATGTGTCACGACAAGAGTATCTACCATGCTCTTGAGCTTATTCCATCTCTGTTACTCTATTCATAAGATGGAAAATAATGGGAGGTGGAGAAAAGACTTCATCAGACTAAAGGACATAAGACATTGTGTAAGAAAGCATTTGTAAGATAAAGTTCCAGGTACTGTACTGGTGATCTGGACCTACTGAACTCATTTCACATCTTCCACATCTGCTGGGCTAGCCAAGTGTTTACAAAATGCACGGGAAGTGACGGATTTCCGTGCTGACATTCCAAACTATTATATAGCACAATATAGTACAAAAATGTGTAAGCAACAGTCAAAGAGAAGCAAAAGAAATTTAACATCTCCTATGTGTTCATGATTACATTACTCATGACGTTCATAATGATAAACTAAATATTAGGGTATTTCTATTTTGAGGAAAAATAGCATAAAACATGTTAAACTGATACAAAAATATAGTTATACGTTTAAATATCTCAGAAGTGCTTAGTCTTTAAAACTTTCACGATGAAGAGTGTACTAAGCTGTATGGGGTATGTCGTGCCTGATTAATTTTATGGATTGCACTGGATAAGGCTTGGTTTACTTGCTGAACTCAATATTGTAATAAAACTTTCACTGTTTATTTGATGACATGGGGTGCCATTTTATTGGCTTGTGTAGATTGCTGTCTAGGGTTCTTCAATATTTCAGTAAAACCTTTTGGCACAGATATGGTTTCCTCATAGGAAATGCTTAAACAAGAGACCTTATTGAAGTCAAATGTATTTAAGTGGAAACTTCTGAACATTGCTTTCAGATCTTCTGCCTGCTAATAACAAGAGAATCTGCTGGGGTTTTTTCGTACTTTTGAAATGAACTTCAAAACTTCTGTACAAAAAACCTCCATCTCCCAGGAACTGTAATGGAAGAAGTGTCCACTGTCTGAATTTGCCTTCTGTTTTCTATTTCCCTCCTGCTGCCCGTGTATGTGCACAGATTCATTAGGACCGGATTAGTTACTCTTTGTAAAAATTGATTCGGAATCAGTGAGATGTTGAAAAGCTGTTACATTACATAGAGTGAAACAGGCACTTCCAGAGCATAAATCTTCTGACTTTTTAGACAAAAATCATGGAATGAGATGAATTGCCCTCCTGAGAGTCTTACTTCTCTTCATGGAATGGGAAGGGAAAGTGCAATAACTAAATTAAACTTAGATATCTAACTTTTGGATGCTTAAGTTAGGGTAGCTCTACTCCACTGTTTGATCCAACAGACTTCTATAATATATTTTAGACCTTCTAGATACCCACCCCAGGCTCTTCCTTCTTACTATGTGCACTCTGTATCTTTTTTTCATGCTTACTGGAATGCTCCCATCTGATGCAATAACCTTTTATTTGTGTTCCTGTTTGCACAAATTCAGATAATATTTGCCTTTGGTGAGAACCCAGCATAGTTGCTTGCTCCGAACAGGTCTTTGACTTGATGGTTCTGGAAACAAGACAAGCTGAAGATGAACGTATTTTATTGTTATGGCCTCATTTTATTCTGGGAAGGCTGCAAATATTCATTCATATGCCTTGATATAAACCCAGGACATAACACCAAATGTGAAATGAATCGTCATTTGCTGTATTTCAGCAAGACTGAATTTACTTCTGATACCAGAAGTCTGCCTGGTAGCCCATCTGGCAGACTTTTCAGTTTCTTTCCTTGATCTGAATTAAAACATTTTTTCTTGTGCCCTTGCCATGTATTAATGGCTTTAAGGATGTACAGAAGGATTACAGTGGTAACTCATGATCACACTTGTCTCATCGAAGGAGTGGAAATATTTTTTAGTAGGTCGTTATGCCCCCTCCTGCCTGCCCTTCCTTACAACACACATTTCCATGGCTGGGGTGCTCTCTCTCTGGTTTGAAATCAAAGGCACTGCTTTTCAATGCTTTGCCTTCTTTAGGCATTCCTTGTTGCTCTCTACTCTCACTTTCCCAGTGAGATGGTGGGTGGGAGTGGGAAATGCACAGATTTTAGTGTAGCAGAGTTGACTTGGATGTATTTTGTTGCCTGCAACTAACTACAACCAGGAAATCTGTAACGTCTGCATTCTGGCAGATTACATTGCAGGCTGTTGCTAGCTGGCAAAAGTGGAGTACAGTTTTTTCCTTAAATGCTCTGTCTGGGAGAAACAGTTTTTGATTTCTTTTTGCTTGTGTTTAAATGGAATGTAGTCATAGCACAGGACACTGATTTACTGCTTCCTCAGATGACCCCAGAACTGCAACTCCTTTGTCAGATAAGTGGTTAGGAGAAAATAAAGACGCAAAGCACAGTACATTCAACCTGGCTTTGCTGTTCTCTCTCTCTCTGTCTCTCTGTGTTTGTGGGTATACATGTGTGAGTTACGTGTT
This sequence comes from Cariama cristata, assembly GCF_000690535.1. NCBI lineage: Eukaryota > Metazoa > Chordata > Aves > Cariamiformes > Cariamidae > Cariama > Cariama cristata. Next base: position 57,141 of record NW_009595129.1, read on the forward strand.
TTTCTAGGTAGAGAACAAGAAATGGTTTCAGTATCTCCATATCCAATGCCTTAGACTTCAAAGGAAACAATGCTAAGTGGTTGGTATTTTAAAAGCCTAAAATTGTCTATGGTAGTGAAAGCTTTATGGCAACTCAGTTATGGCAGACCACTGTGGAGATTACATTAGAGGAAAGGAAGTTTTCTGGATGTATGTGTGATAGACATAGGTTTGGAGATAAAATTTCCACATACAGAAATAAAGTGGTATGAAATCAATCCTACTACAAAGAGGATAGAGTGGTAAAATTCTTGGAGCACTTTGTAACTGCTTCACCAAATATTCACGTGAGGAAGAAAAGATAATGAATGCTAAGCTGAAGTCATCTTTTTTCTCACTGTGTGTTATGGGGAGTGAAAGGAATGCAGATCAGGATGCTCCTTCTGCAGGTAATGCTACCAAGGTCACACTGGTGGATTGGGTGTGCGTGGCAAGGTTTTGGTAGCAGGGGGG
>NW_009595130.1:0-2845 GCF_000690535.1 Cariama cristata
AAGCATAATCTGCTTTATTTTTTTAAATTTTTTTATTTAAATAAGGAGAATTCTTTCATATGGAAAGAGCTAATACAATCACATATTTGAAAGGAGAAACAATAGGTACTGAAACGAGGAAAAAGGGCAATAAAGAGTGTGCCGCAACTGGCCTGGTGATTCCGTGATTCGAGTTCCGGTCCAAGTAAAAGTTTCCAAAAAATATAAACAGGTTGCACGTTACACAATTATCCATCGTCTGCCCTTTCAAATATCTGGTCTACATGAAAAGACAAAGAGAGGAAAGGCCAAAAAAAATTTACTATACAGGTCATGAGGTTAAAAGCTTTAAGGAGTACAATATCCCCATGAGAAACAACAAATGCAATTTATACAGAACCAGAGGAAGGATTCCAGCTAAGGACAACGCCTCAAGACATGCTAAAGGGTGAGCGCCTCACTGCTGCTGCTGTGATTCCCAGGGGAACGGTCAAGGTTGTGGCTGCAGACATCTTGAGGAGCTAGGATGAGCCATTAAACCCAAGGTGGGGGGTGTGTGTCTATGGCCACTAGGAAAATCTGGTGATCTTTGGATTAAAATAAAGAAAAAACAAGTAGTTGAACTGCTGCTGTCTCTTCAGTCAGCAGTTCCACTACTTCGGCAAAATATACTTTTTCTGTCAATGGACCTGATGCATGTTGTAAATTCTTATTCACAAATGCATCTTTCTTACAAGGAAACTGGGCTGCTGGACGTCAAAAATAACCTGTGCTACAAGGAATTAACCTGCGCTTAACCAGCCAGAAGCAAAGACAGAAGGTTAACAAAATGCAACAGAACATGATGTTGGCATGCAGTGATGCTTGCTTGACCGTGAACATAGTAGCCTGCCAAAAGGGGAAACACAGCAAAAATGCTAGGCTCAGTTTTTTTAATATATATCTATAAATACACAGGAACCACAGAGCAGCTTGTAGCTTTGCAGCATTCTTGCAAGGAAACTGTTAAATGGAGTGCCTCTGCATGAACACAAACACGTATGGGAGGTCAATGGGCTGCAAACACATCCAGAGTTACTGAGGACTGTACAGCTGTCACATGGCAGAGCCAGGGGCGAATTATGGAAGATCAACAATAATATCTGTTTCACTGGTGACTGTGCTGCTTCCACTTGCTGTTTGAAAATATACTGGAGAAACTTTGTTTCCTCCTTTTTTTCTAACTTACATTTTTTTTTTTAATTAAGAGCTAAAAGCAGGCTGAAGTGGAGAGGAAAGCAGCACTGAACGCAGCTGCTAGGCTGTGAATCACTGTGTATAAGAGAACTAATTACACACATGCTTCAGACCTTTAGCTGAACAAAAAGCAGCAAAGTCAAAGTCAGCCTCTGAATATTTCTGCTTCACCCATTGTTGCTGAAAATACGGATTCCACTTCTCCCTTCCACTGCACACTGCACCTTTCCTAGCAGAGGAAGCCTGCAATTTGGTAGCTCATTTCCAGTCAAAGCAAAGGCAACTCACAAAGGAATAAATCATTAGGGCCAGACCCTTCAGCAGTGGAGACGCGAAGCAAAAGTATCCCCCTATAAACCTTATCCACATTCTATACATCTCCATTCTCCTCTTCCCCAAGCTGAATTTGTATCAGTGTACCAGCACCCTTGGCATTTCGGCACCTTGAGGATCAGAGGCTTTCCTTTTGACTCCTGAGCACCACAAACCACACTAACCTTGTACTAGCTTTAAACAAACAAAAACATATGCCAGAGAAGAAGGATATTGCACCATAGAAATTCGGGCTCTAAAACTGCTTTCCATCACACAAAACTCCATCAAGTGAAAGAGAGTCTTGCCCACTGCAGCTGTCAGTCACGCAAAGGTGAGGAATGGAATGAAGCTCACATGCATTTCTTGGCCTTTCCTGCACAGAATAATTCAGACATAATATATAAATAGAGCAGTGAAACAATTACTTTTTCACCTAGACCTACAACATCAAATACGTATAAATAAATTCTAGTGTTTTATTCTGTTGGGGGAAGGAATGGAGGGGTTAAAAGAGAAAGAAGGGGGACCTTTTTCAACAGGAAGTATTGTAGTTCTGATGGCATTTACACCAAAGGGACTGCAATAACTTGTATCTAGCAATAACCCAGTTTCTCCAACACATTTGACCATTTTCAAGTCATATAGGTGGGAGGAAAGAGGTTAGTGTCTTTGTAAAGCTTAAGTAGTGTGTCTAGGGTAGGAAAGAGATGAGAAGAGGGGGGCTCAGATAAGTCTCTTTAGCCATTACAGTTAGATTCTGGGCTGATATTAGCTAGGGCCAGCTGGGCAGAAGGATAATAAAAAAAACCAACACAGACAATTCTGTTCTTCATGATATTCCAAGGAAGAAAATAGAAAGGGGGGTGGGGATGACTTACTGGTGGAGCAAATCTTTGGAAAATGTTGGGAGCAGGACTAGCAGATGAAGATGCAGGTCTGGGAGATGTCTGAAGGCTGGGGAAATACTTGTCACTAATCTCAAACCCTGTACTTTAAGGAGGACGCTAGAGAGATGCGAGGACGCTAGAGAGATGCTGGCACACTCTGCTCTGAAATTAAAAATCCATAAAACATGAGGAAAAAAAGAGCTTTTATTTTTCTTAACGTACCATCCTATCCCTTTCCCTTCGGGTTCTCTGCCATGGTCAATGGGGACACCTGTGGAGAGGGGACATTACTATGTCTAAGTTAGTTTAGGTTTCTAAGCTCTTTAAAGATACTGTATAAAACTCTTTATTTATACCTAGCTTAAAACTCCAACTGCATCCCTAGAAAGTTATGAATAATCTTTCTCAGAAGGGGGGGGGGGGGGGGG
>NW_009595130.1:2876-23156 GCF_000690535.1 Cariama cristata
AATTAAGAACACCACCTTCGGATCCCTTCCCAAATACATTCTTTGTTCAAAATATCTTCTTTGGAACCACCACCAAATGACTTGCTGCTAGCTAGGAGAGGCAGACAGCACAGCCAGTTAGCAAGCTATCATCTTCTGCAAAAATGTTTTCTTTCCCTCACTTCAGAGTGACCAGCCTACTTTACATTTTGAAAGAGCTAAACAACACAGACAAAGTTAGCTGAAAGTAGTCTGAGTTTACTTAAGACTACCGTCAGCTGAAGAACTCCAAATACTCTGAGGAACTTGTAAATCCGTCCTAAAAATCTAGACACACACACGCACATAAACCAAAACCAAACAACCAAAGAAATAAAACCCCCTCCCACTGGGACCTTCCTTTCACAGATCATCAAATACTTGTGAGGAAGTGTGAGGTGATGATACTGTATACACCCTATATGCAACTGCATCAAAAGTAAAGAACCCTTTGCTCTTCATCTGGGGAAGGAGAGTTAAAAGGATGACTCCAAACTGCCTCTGTAACCATGCACTTCCAACACAAAAAAGGAGGTTCCAAGTGTGCGAAAACAGTTGCCTTGCAGAGGGGCTCCCTCACCGATGCGTTTCTATGCAAATTTTACAAAAGGCCATGAGTTAGAGGAACAGAAAGCACGACTCAGGGAAAAGGGAGAAGAGCAAAGAAGTTTAGGACAGCAGCCCCAAGGGACGAACACAGTATAGAACAAGTCTCAGGAGACATGAAGAATTAGAGCGGCCAAGGTAGGGAGCATAAGAGAGCATCACAACTACAAGAAGTAGTCTGTACAGACCCGTTGGCTCTAACCAACTCCTCTGATTCATGCGCGGTGAGAAGATTTTTCCATTTTGTAAATCTATGATTTACATTTTGTTGTGTGTTTGGCAGTCACTAAAAAATCCCAAACCCACAAAAAAAACCACCTAGATCCAGATGAGCTTGCAACAGAAGTTTGGTGGGTGTTTTGTTGTTTGCTTTTTTTTTCCTTAAAACGAAAATGCCACATTTTGTTGTGCACAAGGCACCCCAAAGCTACAATTAAAGTGGTGCAAGTTTCAAGATTAATGCACTCATCTACTATATACCTTAAGTACACATTTACTTCTAAGGCAAGCACTGCCTCTAGCTTAAAACAAAAATACTGAAAAATTAATGAATGCCATAACTGTCCTGGTTTTTTTAATCGAATAATCTGAAAGGCTAAATCATCTGGGGAATATATACCCAAACAAACTCAATTTAGAAGAGTCATGATTCTCAACATAGCACAGAACCATATATAAAACTAAGCAGAGTTTTGTCCAAACATAGTTTTAGTTGAAGGGAATTCTTTTCTGGAAGGAATGAGGAAAGCAGAAAGAAGGAGGGGGGGGCGGGCGGAAAAAAAAAAGAGAGAACATATAAAAGTTCTGCTATAAACAAAGATATAGCTTTTTTTGTAAAAACCTCAGCTGCCTTTAAAATGAAAAACCTCAAACTAACCCCTCTCCCCCAGTTGCCACTCTGCTGAGACAGAAGTAGGGAAGGAGAAGGATGGGCTTTGCCAAGTGAGCGATCACAGCTACTTGTGGATGGGGCATGGGGTGGGGGGGGAAATGGCTCGAGTCACTTAAAAGTCACGCGGTTGGTTTGTTTTAAAGCAAGCAGGTCAATGTCATATCCACTGTTTCAAACTGCTTTGTTGGGAGAGGGGCTTGGATGATGTCGCTGTAGTCAGTCAATATGGGGTGGGGAGTAGATCTGGTGAGATTTTGAGGAGATCCAGTGGGGTCCAGTCTAAGCTGCAGGGCTTCTCAGACAGCAGGACCAGCTGGGCATCAGAGGTGCTCCTAGGCCTTGCTTTCCTCCACTTTGACTGCTTGAGGTTTGATTGCTCCTGTGCGCACTGGCTTCATCTGGTTTGTGGAGGTTGTTTCTTGCAGCTTTACTGCTCCCAGATTGGCTTTATTTTCATCCACCCGCTGCTTTGCCTTTTGACATACAAAACCAAAGCATTAGCTAGCACAGAGTCCTCTAGGCAGATATAAAAAACAAGCCATGACCATCATTCATGCAAGACATCAAGTTTGCTCCAAAAAATCAGGCATTTCTTCTATTCTGTCACACTTCGTTGTCCTCAGAAACACCTCACAAGGATCTCAAAAGTGTCTCACATGGCTGGCAATGCAAATAAATCATAAAAACTCAACAACAAACAACATGGACACTGTGAATCAGGTAATCGTCTAATCTCTCCAGACTTTCAAATCACACAACGTTGCTCTTGGTCTCAGTGTAACATCTACCTACCCACTCCCCCTGCAGGGAAAACAACCGCTCCCACATATAGCTTCAGTACACAGGCCTTTCCGCCAGTACTCTTAAGTCCAAGGCACAGGCATGACAGCACAGAAGAGCAGATAATGTTGCGTCAAACAAAGTACTGATGTACACTACCTGTTGTACATAGTGTCCTTGCACAGAGCCCATACTAACTGCTGGTCCAGATGGCTTCCCGCTTGGGCTGGCAGAGCTAGGCCTGGAAATCGAAGAGTCGACAATATTCATGGAGTAAATTCTACAATGGAATGAGAACCTTATTCATGTGTGAAAGAAAAAAAGACAGCAGAAAGCAGCAGTAGACAGGGCACAAGTCTGTGCTGTGCAGATCAGTGAGCTCCCCAGCCCAAAAGATTACACATGGATTGGCAGAAGGACCCAAAAAAAAAAAAAAGTAAAGTAACTGCGTGTTCCAAATGACCTGAAGGCTCAATGACCTGAAGGTTTGGTATGTCTAGACATGAGCACCTCTGATCTTGAGAGGACCATGCTGGAAACCGTTTATTTAATGATCCTCAAATTTTCCACCTTAACAAGGAACACACAAAAGCTTCAATTCCAATTTGTCTTTAGGACTCAGTAAACAAATAACTTTATGCACTTCCCACAAGCACAGAGGGCCAGCACAGATACAAGCTGGCCTGCATCCAAAAATTAAAGCCATGATCATGCATTTTGATACAAGTATTTGGACTATAGTAAGCACATTCTACACGTGAAAACCCAGGTGAATCTTGCACAAGGATGATGCATGCACCATGTTACTACAAATGGGGATCACTACTTTTTCCACATTCTGACTACAGGGGCTAAGTTCTGTAAATATTTTACCTGTACGTATGTGGTGATGGTACCGACCCTCCGGAGGACATACTCTGTTTACCGTCGGAGAAATGAAACCCTTTCATTTCCATTTGGGAGGACTACAAAGGAAAATGAGTGAGAGAGTATCATCTTTGCATTCACAAATCACTCATTACTTCATATAAACACTTAAGCCAAATCTTTGCCCTGCTAACCATTGTGCCCATTAAAAGAAGAAACATTTTTCAGGTGAAGAATGTGAGGCTTGTAAGTGAAATAATCTGCTTGTATTAAACCCACAAGCCAGCAGCACAAGCAAATACAGAACCTGGAAGTTAACTGCTGTGCTCTCTATCCCCTAAAACAGACAAACTTATGATATGAATCCATCAAACCAGACATGACATTAATATACCTACTCAAATGGACAAGCTTCACAACAGTGTGAAATATCTGGGCAGTATTCCAACTGTGTCTGGAGCTCACCACCCCTCAAGCACTCTGGGGAAACCTGTGTAAACATGTAATAAAACTGGAGACTCCAAACTGGATCAAGGCAGGATGTGGCTCCCTGGAAACAGAATGACGACCAGCAGCAAGACCTGAAAAACTGCTGGCCTGCACTTTGGAGATGAGGGGAAAAGGGCTCCTTCATTTTAACATCAGTCCTTGGCTTTGATATTTAAGGATCCCAAACAAGCCAGTCTCCCCTTTAACAAGCAAAATCAAGGAGCGAAACTTCAGTGCAGGAAGGGTTCATGAACGCCAAGACGAGCGTGCAGGAGTTAATCCTTACCTCCCTGCTAGTAGCAAGGACAGAAGGCTGGGATCCAGGAGGGAGGATTCTTCGGGGGGCTCCTACAGGCAGGTTTTGCCCCTGAGGAAGCTGGATGGACTGTGGCAGAATCAGAGGCTGCTGGCCAGAGCCGTAGCGGGGCAGAGGAAGCTGGGAGCCAGGCACAGGCATTGTTAGCTGTGTGATAAGGACGTGGTAGTTAACTTAATGGTGGTAACAGCCTGGTGTTTGACACGCTGTCTCCTAATACCCTGAAAGCACAGCTTGCTAAAAGCAAGCTTACAAACAGTGCAGTCTGGCATAGAATAAATGCAAATTAATGTAACAGAGGTATTTACACTGAAATGCATGTTCTGGTAGTGTCGCCAACACCTTGTCAGCTGGGCTTTTAACATGGCATCGATTTAACACTCAGACGCAGGGCTTTCCTCCTTGCCTAGAACCTTCACCCAGTTTTTCAGTCTTCCTCGTGGTTGCTGCATGGGTGTATTTTCTCTTGATATGATGGCAGTGTCAGACACCTCAGTGTCAGGCGTTTTGTTTGCAGCTTTAATGCCCAAACCAGAAAGTCTGCTACACTTTCATGCCAAAGCATTTTGAGGACTGGATCTCTAGCGAAAGTGATGGTGACCTCAGCTCTATGTTCTCCAGTGAACTTCAAACTGATGATGGTAATAATTAAGAGTAATGAAAAAAAAAAAAAAAAAGGCAGCTCAGGACTCAAGAGACTCCTGTTCCCTCTGATTCATCTGGCAGTTCTCACAATTGCTGGATTTAGGAGGTTCTATGACAACACTTCGTAATAAATAAATAAAATAAATCAAAGGCTGGCAAAAGAGACCAAGTTACTAGCTTACAATGCAAAAGGACTTCTTCAAATACTTAGTTTGCCAGTATTCTCCATATTTTCCTCAGCTAAATTACTTTCAGGATTAACTCTTTATGTCAGTCATAACATAAAAATCCCTCTTTATACAAAAAATAAACAATAACAGGCTGCACATAATACATGTAAGATGAGTTCAATAAAAGTACCAAACTCCACCAGAGAATCAGAACACATGTCCACAAATACACTATGCTCACAGTTGGATTCAATGTCTTTATCTGAACCATGCTTTACAAAAAACTTTTTCACACGATGAAATTCTTGTTAAGATGCTGCCAAACAGATCAGCACAAGTTGTAAATAAGACCTGGATAACAAACGAATTGAGAAGATAGACGAGCTTTTAATAAAAGGTCCTAGTTACCCTGGAAGCAGAGTTAAATCTGGAGACGACTGGGATTTGGCTCTCAGAAGAGGTACTATTAGGACAACTATTGCATCATGGCCTCCTATGCATGAAGCACTGCACAGTTTGATCTGCATGAAATGTCTGTATTGAGGGCGAGGACTTCCAAGTTACAAAATGACATCTCAGCACAGACAGCAAGTAATTAGCAAGAATCTCATTAAATAAGGTGCCGCATGTTTGAAACAATGGTTCACAGAATGGAGTCTCTCAGGGTAATCTTCTGCCTCTTTACAAGGAGCTTAGCTCACACAAATGCATGACTCAGCACAAATACTAATTTCAACCCAGCCTCAGAAACAAGTGGCTGTGAAAAAGCCTGTACAAGGGAGTGCCTTGCAAGCCCTGCTCCTAACCTGCGTAAGCTGAGAGTCCATCATCTGGGAGGCTCCCATACCAGCCGCCTGGTTTATCTGGCCTTCATAAACCAGTGTCTGGCTTCCATTCATGGGCTGATACGGAGACCCAGACTGGGTTTTCACCACCTCCAAGGGCTGCATGCCTGGGAAGGCAGAATACGGAGGCTTCAGAGCAGTGCCTCCTGTCAGGACCATGGTGCTGGGTTGAGACAGACTGGGGTGCATATACACCTGAGACCTGGAGAAGAAAAATATGCTCAAGTCATTACTCAGAAAACCTTTGGAGACTATACACACATGCCCCCTCTGCCAAACCTATCTGGCCTGCAATCAGCAAGCAGTTCTCAGACTCTACTAAACTGACAGCTTAGAAATAAGCTGTGGTGCCACTTTATTTTAGTTACAGGTGTTCGGTTTTCTTACTTCCACTTTTAAGCCCTTACAACCATGTCCTTGTGTTGCAGGAATATTCAACAGAATGACAGTGTGTCCTATCCTAAGTTTGTTTCAATATCCTGCACAATAAGCTCTGGATTAGTAGTTAAGAGAGCATTTAGGTTACCAAAATTCTGCAGCAGTTTTGCAAAGCAGAAAATAATCAGAAGTTAAAGATTCAAACAGCTTTGGCAAAAAAAGTGTGGTTTTTTTTTTTAAAAAAACCTCAGCGTCTAGGTTTTTGAGGCCTTGAAGGACTATTCTGATCATTCACTCTCATCTCATGCAGGAAAGTGTGATTCCCACAGCCAGTCCAACTCTGAAGTAGATGTCTCAGTCCTTCAATTCCAGTAAGCAGTTCCTGCAGCCAAGTATTGCTGCTGTTACACTTGCATTTGATTTTCTAATTTGAACCTTACAACTTTTTCTTCAAAGTGCAAGCATTTATTTTGTTCTTGTTAGTTTATATCTAATAAAAAGATTTATTTAATTTCACTATCCAGGTACCCAGCTCTGATCAAACTGTCTCTGTCTTCTCTCTAGTAGTAAACCAAATACAATAAGCTGTAAGCTCTGGGTTTCTTACTAGTAGGTCTGCTTGCCAGCCCACAAACCTCCTCTTTCTGCATCTTCCCAAGATTTGTCTCCCCCTTTGAGAGGGCAGGCAATACAACTGAGTAACTTTCCAAGAAGTTTTTGCCATTGTCCTACAAAGGAACATCCTTGCTCTCCACCCCGGCAGCGCTACTAGGGGAAGGAAACAGCACATCAACAAAGGGGGAAGAGAAGATGAGTGTGGAGTATCTGACCAATGTACATAGCCATCAGGAACATAAGAGATCAAGCCACAAGGAAATGAAAAACTGGAAGCAGTTACCTGAAGGGCTGTATGGAGCTGTACATCTCCTGGGACTGGGAAACAGGCAGACCACCCCTAAGCCCAAGCTGAGCTTGGGCCTGTAAGGATGTGTGGAGGGAAATGGGAATCTGTTGAGCAGCAGCAGCCTGCAGAAGAAATCAAGATGACTGAGAGGCAGAAGAGGAGCCAGAAACTCTCCCAGGCTGTTAAAAATCCATCAATTTCCTCCATGAGCCAATCTGCCATGACAATTACCTATACTGTGCCTTTACCCAGCTCCTGCATCATTCCACAGAACAGCAGCACACTGGCAGGGGAAGATACTGCAAAGGCACCCAAGAGGGAAGACTGATGCCCGTAAGAGGCATTTGATGGACACATGACAGGACCAACGTGCTCCACAGACAGAACAGGCACTGACAATCCCAGCTCTCACTTGCCTGCACCCTGAAAGGGCTCTCTCCCCAACGCTATCAATGCCCTATTTACTAAGTCTAGTGAAATTGCCCATCAGTATTGGCTGGCTGTGCAATTTACTGAAAGTCACTTTACCTCACACAGATGCCTCAGCAAATGCTTCAGTTAAACCCAGTCCAAAGGCAGTGGTACAAAAGGGGAAAAACCTCTCGATTCACTTCCTTCAATTTCACTAACCTGTGATACCCACTGGGAAGCAGCATTCAAGGAACCTAAAGGGAGCCACATCTAAGCTATCAGAGAGAGAAATGACTCCTAGTTTTTAAATGCTACCCTGAAGACTCCGTGAGAGACCACTAGCTAGTTGTATTTCTCCCTTACCTGTTGGTAGCTTTGCTGCTGAGGTATTGTCTGAGGGACTAGGCGGGGCTGACTTGCAAACACATGGCCATCCAGATACAGGGGTGGAATATGGTTACCTAAATATCAGAGAAGGCAGGCTGTAAATTCAAGGTACGAGGGAGATACAGGCACAGTACACTGCGGAGACCTGCAGGTCAAGACAATTTCCCACCTCTCAGCAACCAGCTCAGCAAGTGAACACTAACATCGTACCCATTCAGAAGAGCCTGTCAATCTCATAAGCCCACATACCAAAGCCAGTAGCCTACTTACAGCAGCAGGCTTACTGAGAATTAATCATACTTTTCTGTAAGAGGCTAAATGTAAACCCAGGTTTCCCACCTCCACAAAAAAAAGTCAGAGTCACTAACAGTTCAGGAATTGGTGAACTCAAGAGATCTAAAAGCCATATTCACCCCAAGGGTAGCACCAATTAGAAAGCGCTGTGCCACTCCTATGGTTCTGTGCAGATCTGAACCATGGGATTTACAAGCAAAATTAGGGCAGGTGGGGAAGGAAATCACCTGACTTGCAACAATCCATTTTCCAAGTGGAAGCTAGTAACAGAATTACTACAGTGGTCCACCCGCTATCACTTCTGTCCAGCATATTCCACTCCATTCTTGAATTGAGGAATGAGATGGATAGCGCATGCATGACAGGTCCTTCGGGACTCAGGAGTCAGAGAATCCAAGTACATTTCCTTTTTCCAGATGCTCTCCGTAATTATACACACACTATCTAACATAACCGAGCTTAAGCTTTTCCTCTAACTCACGGACAGCAACACCTTCCCACTTGCCAGAGTTCTGCAAACTGTAAGCAAGTTGTTGTTACCTACAAAGAGCAGAAGGTGCTCAGAACTTGTGACTTAAATAACAAAATTATGATACTGATATTGGGAATGTTCAAGTCTCTCAGCCATAGGTTTCTTCATTTCCCTTCTATTCTATTGAGCACACAGTGAAGGGTAACCAGGACCTATTGAGACATCAGAGACCTGCCACTGCGTGGGGAAAGTCGTCTGTGCTAAGTTTATACCAATCACACTCAAGTAACATTCTTCAAAGTGGGGAGACAGTCCCTCTTTCTGTCTTGACTGAATTGCTGTTCAGAATCTGTTAAATAACAGCCAGACGCTTTACTTGGAAGCTCTTCTCACCAATGCCTCATCTACTAGAATCAGAGGATGATTCCTAGATACCAACCAGACAACACAAATACTGCTGCTGCAGTTTGCAGGTACCTGGAATAGACGCAGAAGGTGCTACGGACGCCACAGGCATAGGAGGCATAGAAACTCCACCAAAAGAGCTGTAGCTGACACCGTTGGAAGCTCCAACACTGGAAGGAGGCTGGATGCCTGAGCCTGCGCCTCCTGGGGAGTTCTGTTCTGGTAAACTAGGAGAGTTTTCCCAAGCTTTACGAGCAGACTCCATCTATGGAAATGAAGGACAATAACTACAGACAGTTCAAATGGGGAGGACAATACTGAAGCCTAGAGTTGCCCATCTATGACCTATGAGTTCAAATTCAATCTAGTCTAGTCACAGTGGAAACCTGGCAGGTCTCAGGTCAAGGGTTTCACACCAATTTCCAATGGGCAAGCATCCTTCACAAACATTCAATCCCCTTTGGTATTTGCTGAGCTTTTTGGGTTTGGGGTGGAGGTGTTTGTTTTGGTTTATTTCAGGTTTTTGTTGTTGTTTGTATGTTTGGTTTATTTTTTCAGTTTCTGGGGTTTTTTTCCTTCTTCTTAAACCATCAGGCACCTAGGATTTCTGACCAGCCATCTTATCCAGCTATTGAAATAGTAGGAAAGTTCTGGTGCACTTGTTCTACAATTGGCAAGGATTTCAGCATCCAGGCCTACTGAAAAACACGCCACTCAACCCATGCTGAACAGCGTATACGCACAGCCTTTACAGAAGCTAATTAAAGATTTAGCAGTACCTAATAAAACGCTCTGGGAAAGATCTCTCCATCCTCACTACTCTGACCATGGAGACATGATATCTACACCTAGGACAAACACATATGCCAGCCTGCTTACCTTAAGAGTAAGATCCGCAGTGGGGAACGACATTGGGTTCAGGCCAATGCACCGCTGGAGGTGATGATCTCTTCTCAGAATGGGAATGGACTGCGTTAACCCTGCCTGAGGGGAGATTCATAAATGGTGAATACTTCATAAATTCCTATGAGAATGTTGTGAGCTACCAAGGCTGACAGAGCCTCAGCTGTCAGCTCTAGTAACCACATCTCAAAGGACTCAAAACTCCTGCAGTACCACTGAGGAAAGTACCACATTCAACCATGATCCATTCTGCCGTCGGAATAAATGAAGCTTCAGTTATGTGCAATGCCACCCTCTACGTTGTTACACCAGCTTCCACTTAAACATCAATTTGATCCAGTAACTTCAACTTGCAGAAGAGTTCCCCCTCCTGACCCGTATTTGGAATCTACCTAAATTTCAGACAAAATCTGTTTCTGAAAGAGCACTTCTCAAAAAGAAACACCCTTTAAGACAAGCCTCCAAAAATCTAACAGCCTACAAACTTGAAGACATTTCAAAAGCAGCTTTGCAAGTTTCTCACATTGCTGTCCACAGCTGAGCTACAAGCTGGGCTTTCAGTGTGCTCATTCCTTCGCATATAATAATGAAATTCCCAGATGACTGTAATAAGCTGTGAAACCTGCAAAAGAGCCTGACTAAGAAATTACAGTTCTCTGTCTTGCTGTGGCAGATGAGACCTTCTGAGGAAGCTGGCAGTCCGGGCCTAAACCTGCCACTATCTGCATCTTGTCCATTATCAGCACTCTTTTGTGTCTCAGGGGAGGAGACTGGTGATCTCAGAGATCTGCAACACCTCTTGCTTTACACAGGCCACAGTGATAATGGAGTTGCTCCTGACATCACTTCTGAGCTACTGATGCTTATTTTATCAAGATACCTTGATGGCACAGATTTCCATTATGAATTTTAGTCACATGTGCTGCCTAAGCATTAAGTGTGAAGTTGACTGCAAAGAAACATGCTTGTTCTCTTTGGAAGCATCCGAGGTTTAACTAAGGAGTAGCGCCAATGAATCAATGCCAGAAGAAAAAATAAATACTTACATTACTGGCCAAGGCATCCTGCAATTTGGTGACAGGGTTAGCTGCAGTGCCAGAGGCAGAACCAGGTGGCAAGCTGAAGTCAGAGTCCTGAAAAACCAAACACACAAAATTCAAATCCAGGTCCAAGGGCCGCCCATTTGCTTCTCACGGTTAATGACTTTAGCCTGAATCATGACACAAGAAACTAAAGATTGTCCTCCAGTAAGCCTTGCTGGAAGAGAACAAGACACTTCTCAGCACTCAGCAGCAGGCAACCCCCAGAGGCACACAGAGGCTTAGATGGTCATAATTTTGTCCCTCACCTCTGTTACCACCCCAGCTGGTCCTCGGGATAGTATTTCCAAGAGGATATTATGTGTTTGCCAAGACATCTTGAGTACCTGGTTTGTGTCAGTAACAAAATCTAAGGCAAATCTACAGCTGGAAGCTTCCTCTAAATAATCTTTCTGCCTCAAACCATCTTTCATATCTCAACAAGCTCAAATCACCAAGAAGATAAAATTAAATTCAATTCTCACTTTAGGATTTACTCCAAATTCAATGGGTGGCACAGGAAGTACAGAATCCACGTGAATTTCCACCCCGTTAACAGGGGGCATATTCCCTTCCAGCCGTTCCGTTCCCTCCGAACCCTTTCTGTTTTTCAGGGAGCGTTCGTTGCCGATTGGTCCAGGCTTGTGTTCCTTGTTCTGTCCTGAGCCTTGATCTGAATCCTTAACAGGAAAGCAGAGAGGCTGAGACACAAAGACTGAACAATCCAATCTCAAGCCTTAAAAATGCTATCAAGAACAACACAACCACTTCACAAGGTCTCTCACTATGTGCTCTGGCTTGGCTGCAAATCCAGATTACCTTTTTATCAGATTGCTTCTGCACTTGCTCCTTCTGGCAGTCAGGCTTTGGGTCCACCAGGCCAGCCCCATTCATCTCCTCTGGTTTGAGGGTGCCATATGGAGAACTGCGCTGAGAGGAGGTAGCGGAGGATTCCCGAGACTCCGCGCTCAAGTCAATGCCACTATCCCCCTGGCTGCCTTTAAAACCCTGCTATGCAAAGCACGAAATGTGTTAAAGCCCCGGACTCCGACCCAGCTCCACAAAGGAGGAAAAAAAAATGCCAGAAAACAGCAAGACCATGTCCCCTTTTCAAATCACATTCTTGGTTAACTGCAAAGGAGCTGGACGTGACCTGCAGCATCCCTCGGCTGCTGTTTCACCTCCACGTAACCCTGAGAGAGGTTAACCAATGCAGCAACCGGACCATGGTTTTAGAATAAGGACAAAGTATCCACATAGTAACTAGGCTGAGATTGCCAAACACATTTCACTTGTGACCCAAACCAGATTTGAACTCTGGTCTCCAGAGGTGAAGCATTCAGGAACCTCCTCCGCCCTCCCTGCACTAAGGCTACACACTGCTCACAGGCATGAGGCACACAGACACGACGTATGGGATTTCACCATCCTTGACTACACTCTGCGTGCAGTTAGGAGCATAACCCTGGAATAGCTCTACCAGACAGTTACTCCAGATTTATACCCACATGTAACACCAAGCAGCACTTGGCCCTCCAGGTTAAGATTTGAGCAGCATCAAGCTCAAATTAGAATCGCAGAGACAGTTTAAAATTGCACAAACAGAGCTGAGAGTCGCTAAGCACAGATGGAGCAATGAGAAGCATAAGCCACCTACGTTAATATTTTATACTCACAAAACCTACATGGCACATTAGGTGCCACTTACCTCAGTGGTGCTAGATTCAGTACCATTAAAGGTATTTACAGGCTTACTCCAGGAATCACTGCCAGGAGACTGAACGGAAAGAGCTGGAAGAGAATGGAGGGCAGGGTTCAGCTGCTTGAAACACGACTGTGAGCATATCTCATACACTATGCATGTTACACTATTAACCTTCCATTTCTAGACATGAGATAGGATATTTTCACCACCTCAGAAAGCTAGCGTTGCCCAGTCAGTTGAGACACGATGCAGCACAGAGAATACAGGGTGTGGAGAGTGAGGGCAGAGAACAGGGAAGACATTTCTTAGGGAACATGAAAACAACAGGAGAAAGAAAGGGCAGATAGAAACAACGGATGCACTAGCTATTCAGTGCTAGGATGACAGAACAAAGGAAGGCAAAATAAGAAAATAGCCCCAAAGGCTAGAAAATGCTACAGTAGGATCTTGGTGTTACACAAAGACTCAAGAAATAAATTAGGAGACTGACATGGTCAACAACAGGAGGAGGCTGGCTGAATAATACAGCTTTGAACAGATGCTACTCCAGATGTCTGCTAGCTCCCCTCCCACTTCCAGCATCAGACAAGAGAAGGTTGTCTCCTCTTAAGCACAGACACCCCCTGTCCTTCTTGCATACACCAGAGGATTCCACAGCTCTGTGAAACACTTCGGAACAAACAGACCCAAACTCACCTGGGCTGTTGCTCTCCCAGATCTCTGTGCCCAGGCTGTTTCCAGATACGGTTACATCACTTTGCTCCAAGCACAAGCTGTTCTGTTTCTTAGCAAATCGAGGAGGAATGCGAGACTGAAGGACGCGGGCCTTAGCTGGTGCCTGAGAGACAAAAGGCACAGGCTGTAAGACCTGTCACTGCACTGGGCTAACACAGTCTGCTCCTGGCCAGTTCAAACCCTGGATTTCTCAACGCTGCAATGTGAAAAGCAC
Organism: Cariama cristata; assembly: GCF_000690535.1. Classification (NCBI taxonomy): domain Eukaryota; kingdom Metazoa; phylum Chordata; class Aves; order Cariamiformes; family Cariamidae; genus Cariama; species Cariama cristata. Next base: position 16,392 of record NW_009595130.1, read on the forward strand.
CCAGTCACGTAATAGAACCACACAAAGTAATTCTGACTCCTGCCCCCCCCCTCCTTTTTTTTTTTTTTAAATGAACCCTGTGGCTACTGGGAGGTTCCACCACCCTAAGACGACAGTGAAAAAAGATGCCTTCAGCAGCATGAGATTTTTTTTCTTCTTTTTCTTTTGGGGAGCTGGGGGAATAGGATACAAAGCAAAGCAAAGCAAGCACTACAACAGACTTGCTCTGCTTAATTCCTCTCCTCTACTGCATCTAGAGCAAGATCAGTTAATAATTTCACAATACAGAGATGGTTCTTTCACAGAGTCAAGATCAAAACAGAAACAGAAGCACATCTCTGCAACTGCAAGACCTTTCCCACTGCAGATACACACATTGTCTTCAGCTTAATTTTAAAGATGCCAAGCAACCACGCTTTTATAACTCTGCTTGCGAGACTCTCAACCTACCACAAGCCTTCCTTGTCAGGAAGGATTTCTCAATGATGCTTTTCATTTGCATTTAGTCCTCCAGATTTCACTAAGTCTCCTTTCAGGTCAAAATATTCTCTTATTCCCCTAGAATCTGCAGTCTTCCAGTACATGTAGGCAAACGTCCTCCTCCTAAACATTACTTAACTAAGCTATCCACACTGCAGTCTTAAATCTTATCTTGTAAATCAACTCCTTTATCCTACTATGAACAAAAAATTGTCAGAGTTTCTTCCAGTTTCTTTCTTTCTGGTCAGGTGCCCAGACACAAACATGACACCTCCGGCAAGGAAGCTACCGCATCCTGTTCTAGCAATAACACATTGTTGACACAGCAAGAGCACAGAGATCCTCCACTGCTCACTGCTGCCCAATATCCCACCAACTACAGCCAGCAACTTGCTTTGGATGAGGATCACTTTAAAAAGGCTTCCTTAACTCACAATTAACAATTCTGCTAGAAAACAAGACCAGTCAGCAATCTAACCATCCTTTTCAGACCAATGGCCCCTGCCCATCAGAGCCAAAACATGTTTCCAGGTCAAAATACAGGATCTGTACTACTTTGGCCAACTGCATACTTTTCTGCTCATCCAAACACTTCCTGGGGCCCTGTTCCTTTGACTGCAATCCACAATTTATCAAGTTAAGTTTTTTCTGCCTCCTATTCCTCACCTGAGCAGCCTGTTCCTTCTTCCTTCGTTCCTCTTCCAGCAAACGACGCTGCTTTTTAGTAAGAACCTCAATGAAGCCTTCACTTGCCATTGAACCTACTTCATTTTCTTCTGCTGTGTTCGACACTCGATTATCAATGATGGTACCTGAACAAAGCATACACAGGGAAAAAAAAAATTGTGCATGTGTGTATGCACATAAACCTTTTTAATTTCAATAATTTAATGAGTGTGCTTCAAATAGGATCCAAGCTATAGGCAAACAAGTTCAGCCACCAGCACTGCAGCTAAGCTTTGAAAACTAAGCCACAGTAGTCTGTTGACATCCACCAGTCCCTTTATCCTGCAGGGCTTTCCTCTCCTCTGCCTCAAAATGAGCATGGTCCAGCTGGGAGAGCTTGGGAACATGAGCCATGTGGTAACTCGGATAACTTTAGGTGTAGTATCCGTTGAAACAAACCTCACAGTTTTCCAAATATTAGCAAGGACAAAGCAGGCACACGTACTTGTGAAAACACACCCGTCAACTCTGGATGTAAAACCTCAGTTCTACAAACAGCAAAAAGCTGAGTCATGGCCTAATGCCAACAGTTTCAGATACTCACTTCTTGCCTCCCTGCTGTGAGTTCAGACTCAAATTCCCCACTTTCTTTCAACTTCCTTCGCACTATGTAAGGTATTTTGGGCTTGAAATTTGACATCTTAGATAGAAGTATGGAAATACTCTCCCTAAAACCAAACTTTTTATAGAAGAAACATTAGAGACTGTCAGATCTGGCTGAAAGTTTGAGTTTAAAATTTAAAACCGTCTTTGTCTTCCATATTTTCCCTACTTAGATACTCTAGAATTTTCTTGCTTGTGTAAATAAATGGAAAAAATCTAGCCTGATGTTTAAAATTACACTGGACTGAATCAGTCTGGCTTGAAGTCAGCCACAATGTGTTATCCCTTTAAAGAAACAAATGAATTAAGACACTCACTTCCATAACTCAGTTCAAACTGTGACAAGGCCTCTCCCTTCTCATTTGCTCTTTGCGCAGTGGATTTGGGCTCCTTCTCTGGCTTTTTACCTGGCCCCTCGGCACTCTCTGAGTTCGCATGGGAAGCCCTATCCAAGCTGTAAATGGAGTGGCTGCTCCCAGCGCTGGTGTTGCCAAGGCCCCCTCCTTCTTCTGGAGACCTACAAGCAAAGAAGGGAAAGGGATTAGATTTGTCAGCAGAGGATGAGTAAAAGTAGCAAAAGAAAATACATGGGCTATATTTTCTTTACCACTTTTCTGATCGCACCTCATCCTTCTCCAGCCTTTGCTCAACTGAAGCAGACGTTAAATTCTGAGTGCACACAGCCCATTACAAGGATGTTACTGGGGAAGTGGGATGGGAACAGAACAATACCCGTACTCATGAGTCAACCAACACACTGGTCCCACAACAAAGTTAATACTCTAGCATGTCCCTACAAGGAGGGCTCTGTGCTTCTGTACAGTGTCTCCTACCCTCCTATGACACTGCTCTAATATCTCCCTTGCTCCTCTTTGCAATTAACACACATTTCTTGGTAAGCATCAGGTGAGAGGAAGGGAGATGGGGAGAGGTTGATGACATTGAGAAAAAAAACGCTCCCATTTTGTTTCTCCCAGAATTTTTTTGCCCATTTGACCACCATCCATACATCATTCCCAAGTGCTCAACTCACAAGAGGCATGCTTAAAGGAGAAGGGGGAAAAAAAAAAGCTTCCCCCTTCCCTTACTTTCCCTTTCTACCAGTAAGCATCTTTCCAGACATCATCTCTCTTCTCCCTTATTTCCATTCCATTAGTTACTACATCCAGGAGCTGGGGGAGATGGATCACAAGAGGACAGAAAACAAAGAACAGGTTGCCTATTTATCAGTGCTTTAAACCCAATACAATGCAGCTGCACAAGACTCCTTTTTCTCCTGTTCCTGTTAAAGAAAAAGGGTAACAAGGGAGCTGTGAAAATAGCCCAGGACCAAGGCCCACCTAACCCAGCGATCTGTCAATCACCAGATTTTTCACAAGACGCTTGCAAAGAAATACTTCATCTCTTAGTGTCAGAGTGGTCTTAAAATACTGTCAGGACAAACTCCTCCCACCAGTCTAGGAACACACAGTGCTCCTCGCCATTTATCACTGGTCTCCACTAAGGTCTAAGAAAATAATTGCTCAGGCAAAGCTAGGAGTGGCAATGTCACACATTGCACTCATGACACAATCACACTACTGGGAATCCAGGTGCTCAACCTGCACAGCTCACAGCCACTTATCCCAAGAAAACCCAACCCTCCCTTCTGTGCTCTGCTACACTCCAGTGGGAACCCATCACAGGGAAGGAAGGATGCAACAGATTTGGAGTTAAGGGCCATGGTTTCCTTCACTATCTTTCATGCCTCTAGTGAGAGGCAGTCCAGAGAGTGGAGAGCTGTCTTGACCTGAAACTAAGGTAAACAGCAGCACATGGCACACCCACACTGTATCAGCAACTTCCATAAACCTGGATTCCCAGCATGGAAGCAAAGGCATCAATTGGTTGTAAAACAGACAATGATGAAAGCCTTGGATGTCGTAAGGTTGGATAAACGACGCTGGATGAAAAGAAACACAGCCAACAGCTCCTCAGCCACAGTCCAGCCCTTCTCCACTCCTCCAATATCTGCATATTGGATGACAGGTATCTGTACACCAGAATGTAACTTTACCTTTTGCTTTTTATCAGTGTCCCGTTCTGCTGGCTCTCATATCTGGAAGCTGCTCCGACACCAGTCCTGACGGACTGCTCCACAAACCCTGCTGGTTCGGTCTTGCGGCTCTGCCTGTCGACAAGTGGCCTTTGACTTGAGAAGCTCCTCTTCGCTAGCTCCCTCTTCTCTCCCAAGCTCCCACTCCCGAGACCACCCTCCAGCTGGCCTTCGCTCTCAGAAACTCCATCTCGCCTCTCCCGCCGCTCGCTGAAGTCACTGCTTTCAGATGCTGTCTCCCACTCCTCGTTGGCATGGTCCGATGAGTTCTGGTAGGACAGCTCAGGAGACCGTCTGCCCGAGATGCTGCTCTTCTCCGCCGTGGTCAGCTTGGGTCTTCCAGGCCACTGGCTGGGCAGTAGGTTGGGGCCTCCCTCCTCGGGGTTCCACTGGCCAACCGATTCCCTCTCTTGCCTGAGGCGCCTGAATCGTGGGGGCTTGTCTTGGCGGGGGGGACGCCGCCTCCTGAATGGCCTGTTCTCTATGTTCTCCTGATCTGCTGAGTAATCGTCCTGGAAGAAGTGCCTTTTGTCATCCAGATGACTCTCGTCAAAAACCCGGCTGGAGAAGGAATCCACATGTTTATAAGAATCCTGAATGTAGTCCCTGTCAGACTGCTGCCTGCTCCCAAAAGCGTCCGATGGAGAGGTGTGGCTGTAGTCCTGCCACCCTGCTCCCCCACTCCTGCCTTGCCACTGGGTGGGCTCCTTCCCCATGAAACCCCTTCGCCCATAGCCAGAGTTGCTCAGTCTTGGCGGCAGTGATCTCCCAAAAGCTCTTGGAGCCCTCATCTTAGGATCCAGACTATTGTGATCATCTGAATAGATTTTGTTGGACCTCCAAGACTCCTTGAAGTCTCCCTTTTTCAAATCACTGTCCTCCCTGTCCAGCATAGAGCCTTCATTGCTGTTTTCCGAGCCCCTCTGCCGGCGACGCTTGGGGAGCTCCTCGTATTCTGACCCTTCACTGTGCGTCTCACTTGCAATCCGGCGCCTTGGCTTGCCTCTGGGGAAGTCCTCTGGCTGGTTGAACTCCCGAAGCCCTCGCCCTCGGCTGCTCCGCTGGTTGTTATAGACTCCCCGGCCGCCCACAACAGTGCCTCGGCCTCTGAAAGTGAACTCTCTGAAGCCTCTCCCTCGCCCACGCCCTTGACCTCTCCCACCAAAGGCTTGTTCCTCATCAATGAAGATCCAGTTGTTTCTTTTTGTGGGAGGGAGATCACCGGACTCTCTGGATACTTTGTTCTCCCAGGTTCTTTCTGGCTTCTCTTCCTCTTCTTCCTCCTCTTCTTCCTCTTGGGATTTCTCAGCCTCTCGGGCAAGGCTGGCTTGGGAAGAACCTTTGTCATCCAGCAAGTAACGCGTGGAGTTCAGTAAGGCTGCAGAATCATCTGACTCATTTTCTACTTTCTGAACAGCTGCCTTCTCCTTCAGTGGGCGCGAGGCATCCTCTCCCTCCAGTTTAACTTTCTCCATCTCCTTCTCCTTCTCTTCCACCTTGAGGGCTTTCAGGACTGGTTTTTTAATCGGGCCGGACCGCCGCGTCCTCGCCATTTGCTCCTGGTGCTGACCAGTGGTGTTCCGGTTCTCAGGAGCCCACTCTGCTGCCTCTTCAGTGGGCTGTTTGGTATTAGTTCCTTCTTTCTTCCATGGGTCAGCACTGAATGCCTGCTCATCCCTGGGCACTTCTTCAGCAACTTCCACTGCAGTCTCTGCAGGTTTCTGATGGTGGCCGATATCCCAGCCATTATATTCAGGCTTCTTCTCTGTTTGGATAAAATCAGGCTCTAGGGGTGAACACCTCAGGTTTGTATGGCGGTTGCCAGCAGGACAGGTTTCCTGCACGGTCTCCTGACGCTGAAACAAGAGATCTTGGCCTATCCTCTGAGAAGACAGGCAGCCATCAAAGTCTCCTTGGGCCTTCTTGTCAAAAGCATTCAAGTACTCCTCCCCTCTGTCCTCAAAGAGATCTCGCTGGGTGCTCAGACTCTCCGGCCTTCCAGGAGAAGCAGAGTAACTATCATTCCTGAGAAGGAATCAACAAACAAAAGAAAGTCAGCTAATGCAGAGCACAGCACATCTCCAAGGGCCCAGGCTAGGCACAAGAAGTGGAAACAAATACATAAATTGGGGTTTGCTCTAAATCATGAGGCAATGAGCCTACAAATACCTGAATGCTGGGCAGATCTGCTGTGGCCCTAGGCTGTACTGCCTGGTTTGTCAAATCAATGGACGATAAAGAAAGCAGTTCCTATGATGGGCAGCAAACTTAAGAAATAAAGGGAGATTCAGCCTCCAACATATGTGGAGATCTGGAAACAAGGAATTGGTTTCAGAAAGTCCCAAATAATTAGGAGACAAACTAGAAAGAATCAGAATTTTTGAGACTATTTTCTGTACCTACCCATGTAGGTGACAAATGCCTCTCTCTTACTGAACAGGCTCCAAGCCGGTTAACCTCAACTGGCATCAGATAGAAAAACTCTGAATAGCTCAGTCTGTAAGCACCTTCATGACATAAACACTCAACAGTGTAAGGGTGATATCAGATCAGTACCTTGGCCTGTTCACAGATACTTTTGGGTCAACTCTACACCTGCTTTTCAGTAGGAAATTACTTTGGCAGCACCTCCCACCACAGCATGCACAAAGACAGGGGAGTTCTGCACTCACCTGGCATGCAGCCCCTCCATGGTCATGTTGTCAGTCTGTTTTTGATGTGACAAGGAGTACCCTTTGCTCTGCAGGGATGTGTAGCTGTCCTGGCCCCACACTGGCACAGGATCCAAGGCAACAGTTTTCCTTTCTGCCTGCCCTGCCTGACAGTTCTGATCTTCAGACCTCCCACCGATGGATTCCTGC